>NC_034179.2:4344507-4619507 GCF_002021735.2 Oncorhynchus kisutch | reverse complement strand
CATCCATTGATTCATCCATCCATCTATTCATCCATCTATTCATCCATCCATCTATCCATCCATCTATTCATCCATCCATCTATTCATCCATCCATCTATTCATCCATCCATCCATCTATCCATCCATCTATCTATCCATCCATCTATTCATCCATCCATCCCAGGAGCACAACCTCACCTTTCATGCGTTTAATAGCAGCGTCCATCCTCAGCCCGTCCTTCTTGATGCGAGCTTTGAGCACCTGGCCAAAGTTTCCCTCTCCGATGACGTCCTGGAACTTGATGTCACTCCACTCCAGGGTGGGATAGGCCACGGACTTCTCTGGGTTCTTATGTTTCTTATTAGGCAGGTTGAGAGAGCCAGAACTGAACTGGACCACTGGCTCCTCTCTCTACAACATGGGGGAAAAGAACATCTGTGATTTTCTTTCTAGAAATGTCATAATTTGTGATCATTCTGATATCTGTGTTTATAGTAGTACAGTAAGAGCAACGCTAGAGAGATGTAGAGTAGAGTAGAATAGAATAGAATAGAGTAGAGTAGAGTAGAGTAGAGTAGAGTAGAGTAGAGTAGAGTAGAGTAGGATCAAATACTTCATTGCCCTCAGGAGTGAACTTGTCTTGCACAATTGAAAAGCTTTCTGAAACAATGTGAGAGTTAGTCAGGCCAACCCAACTTACCAGTATGTTCTGATAGGCCTGAGAGTCAAAGACAAGTTGTATTGATCTGAACTCACCACTATATTCTGGAAGGCCTGGACCATGCTGCGTTGGAAGGTGGCTCTCTTCAGCTGCAGGACGATACAGAAGGCAAGTAGGATTGTGATGCATGTCATGCCAGCTGAACCCAGGATGGCATAGAACAACATGTTACCCTCGCTGCCCAGCCCAGCCAGACCTGGAGGAGGAGGAGGAGTGGAGGAGGAGAGGAGGTGGAGGAGGAGGATGAGAGGAGGACGTGGAGGAGGAGAGGAGGAGCAGGAGGAGGAGAGGAGGTGGAGGAGGAGTGGAGGAGGAGGTGGTGGAGAGGAGGAGGAGGAGAGGAGGTGGAGGAGGAGAGGAGGTGGAGGAGTGGAGGAGGAGGAGGAGGAGAGGAGGTGGAGGAGGAGTGGAGGAGGAGGAGAGGAGGTGGAGAGGAGGTGGAGGAGGAGGAGGAAGAGGAGAGGAGGAGGAGGAGAGGAGGTGGAGGAGGAGAGGAGGTGGAGGAGTGGAGGAGGAGGAGAGGAGGTGGAGGAGGAGTGGAGGAGGAGGAGAGGAGGTGGAGAGGAGGTGGAGGAGAGGAGGTGGAGGAGGAGGAGGAAGAGGAGAGGAGGAGGAGGAGAGGAGGTGGAGGAGTGGAGGAGGAGGAGTGGAGGAGGAGGAGGAGGAGGAGGAGGAGAGGAGGTGGAGGAGGAGTGGAGGAGGTGAAGGAGGAGGAGGAGGAGGAGAGGAGGTGGAATATGTTTCAAACATAGTGTATGCACATCCAATAACTTGGCTTAACTCTTCCTGTGGGTTTAGCCTGATGAAGACATTTGGGTCAAAACGTTGCGCAATAAGCTGCGGGAGCATTCGTCAGTGTGTCATTCTTGGAGGGATATATGTTGGCTATAGTCATTTGTTGGAAACGTTACTACTTAGTCCCCAGTAGTTATGCCACATTGAGTGGGTTGTAAATCAAACCTCACATTTGCCAGCTACTTGATTTATTGCATGTTGTCTGTCACAAGACACTTAGTGGGGGTTGTTGGTTGGTAATCTGAACTAAGCAGGGGGTGGATGGTGGAGCGAGGGTTTGTAGGGTCATTTATGGGAGCACTCTTGCATGGGGGGGAGGATAGAGTGAGAGTTTGGGTCATGGTCGTCGTGACCATGATTCCTGTGGTGTCATAGTACAGATGGGGATATGAGGTTTTGTGTGATGTATTGTGGGTAACTAACTTACTGGTGTGATGTATTGTGGGTAACTAACTTACTGGTGTGATGTATTGTGGGTAGCTAATTTACTGGTGTGATGTATTGTGGGTAGCTAATTTACTGGTGTGATGTATTGTGGGTAACTAGTTTACTGGTGTGATGTATTGTGGGTAACTAACTTACTGGTGTGATGTATTGTGGGTAGCTAATTTACTGGTGTGATGTATTGTGGGTAGCTAATTTACTGGTGTGGGTAACTAATTTAATGGTGTGATGTATTGTGGGTAGCTAATTTACTGGTGTGGGTAACTAACTTAATGGTGTGATGTATTGTGGGCCCCCTCCCAGTTAGGGGGAGTGATGAGCTCTACAGCAGAGTCTCACAACTCAATCGCTGGTTGAAAACTGTTTTCTGCCACCCCCAAAAGATAGAATTTATAGATAATTGGCCCTCTTTCTGGGACTCACCCACAAACAGGACCAAGCCTGGCCTGTTGAGGAGTGACGTACTCCATCCTAGCTGGAGGGGTGCTCTCATCTTATCTACCAACATAGACAGGGCTCTAACTCCTCTAGCTCCACAATGAAATAGGGTGCAGGCCAGACAGCAGGCTGTTAGCCAGCCTGCCAGCTTAGTGGAGTCTGCCACTAGCACAGTCAGTGTAGTCAGCTCAGCTATCCTCATTGAGACCATGTCTGTGCCTCGACCTAGGTTGGGCAAAACTAAACATGGCGGTGGTCGCCTTAGCAATCTCACTAGGATAAAGACCTCCTCCATTCCTGTCATTACTGAAAGAGATCATGATACCTCACATCTCAAAATAGAGCTACTTAATGTTAGATCCCTTACTTCAACGGCAATTATAGTCAATGAACTAATCACTGATCATAATCTTGATGTGATTGGCCTGACTTAAACATGGCTGAAAGAGCTGCTTCCTGTGCTTGGCCCTCCTATGTTGAACATAATAAACGACTCTCTATCCCCCGGATGTGTACCAAACTCACTAAAAGTGGTAGTAATAAAGCCTCTCTTGAAAAAGCCAAACCGTGACCCAGAATTTTTTTTAAAAAACTATTGTCTATATCGAATCTTCCATTCCTCTCAAAATTGTTAGAAAAAGCTGTTGCTCAGCAACTCACTGCCTCTCTGTAGACAAACAATGTGTATGAAACGCTTCAGTCTGGTTTTAGACCCCATCATAGCAATGAGACTGCACTCGTGAAGGTGGTAAATTACCTTTTAATGGTGTCAGACCGAGGCTCTGTATCTGTCCTCGTGCTCTTAGACCTTAGTGCTGCTTTTGATATCATCCATCATCACATTCTTTTGGAGAGATTGGTAACCCACATTGGTCTTCACGGACATGTTCTGGCCTGGTTTAGATCTTATCTGTCAGAAAGATATCAGTTTGTCTCTGTGGATGGTTTGTCCTCTGACAAATCAACTGTAAATTTCGGTGTTCCTCAAGGCTCTGTTTTAGGACCACTATTGTTTTCACTATATATTTTACCTCTTGGTGATGTCATTCAGAAACATAATGTTAACTTTCACTGCTATGCGGACGACACACAGCTGTGCATTTCAATGAAACATGGTGAAGCCCCAACATTGCCCTCCCTGGAAGCCTGTGTTTCAGACATAAGGAAGTGGATGGTGGCCAATGTTCTACTTTTAAAGTCAGACAAAACAGAGATACTTTTTCTAGGTCCCAAGAAACAAAGAGATCTTCTGTTGAATCTGACAATTAATCTTGATGGTTGTCTCAAATAAAACTGTGAAGGACCTCTCTTTTGACGAACATATCAAGACGGTTTCAAGGACAGCTTTTTCCATCTACGTAACATTGCAAAAATGCTAAACTTTCTGTCCAAAAATGATGCAGGAAAATGAATCCATGCTTTTGTCACTTCTAGGTTAGACTACTGCAATGCTCTACTTTCCAGATACCCGGATAAAGCACTAAATAAACTTCAGCTAGGGCTAAACACGGCTGCTAGAATCTTGACTAGAACCAAAAAATGTGATCATATTACTCCAGGGCTAGCCTCTCTACACTGGCTTCCGGTTAAGGCACTGATTTCAAGGTTTTACTGCTAACCTACAAAGCATTACATGGGATTGCTCCTACCTATCTTTCCGATTTGGTCCTGCCATACATACTTACACGCACGCTATGGTCACAAGAAGCAGGCCTCCTAAGGCTTTCTCCTATAGAGCTCAATTTTTATGGAATGGTCTGCCTATCCATGTGAGTGACGCAGACTCGGTCTCGAGAGCAACGAACCGCCCTAGCTGCCTCTGCCTGGCCGGTTTCCCTCTCTCCACTGGGATTCTCTGCCTCTAACCCTATTACAGGGGCTGAGTCACTGGCTTACTGGTGCTCTTCCATGCCACCCCTAGGAGGGGTGCGTCACTTGAGTGGGTTGAGTCACTGACGTGGTCTTCCTGTCTGGGTTGGCGCCCTCCTTTGGGTTGTGCCGTGGCGGAGATCTTTGTGGGCTATACTCAGCCTTGTCTCAGGATGGTATGTTGGTGGTTGAAGATATCCCTCTAGTGGCGTGGGAGCTGTGCTTTGGCAAAGTGGGTGGGGTTACATCCTGCCTGTTTGGCCCTGTCCGGGGTTATCGTCAGAAGGGGCCACAGTGTCTCAGCCTCCAGTATTTATGCTGCAATAGTGTGTGTCGGGGGGCTAGGGTCAGTCTGTTAGATCTCTCTGTCTCTGTCTCTGTCTCTCTGTCTCTCTCTCTCTCTCTCTCTCTCTCAATATATTTTATTGATTGTGGGTAACTAACTTCATAGTGTGGGTAACTGACTTACAGGATATTTCCGGTGATGTTTTGTGGGTAACTAACTTACTGGTGTGATGTATTGTGGGTAAATAACTTACTGGTGTGATTTATTGTAGTTAACTAACATACAGGATATTTCCTGTGATGTTTTGTGGGTAACTAACTTACTGGTGTGATGTATTGTGGGTAAATAACTTACTGGTGTGATGTATTGTGGTTAACTAACTTACAGAATATTTCCTGTGATGTTTTGTGGGTAAATAACTTACTGGTGTGATGTATTGTGGGGAAATAACTTACGAGAGCTCTCCTGTAGCGTCATGGTCTGGAGGGGGATCTGAGGTTTCCCTAGACTCTCTCCCATGTTGTTCTTGGACCAGATCTCCACCAGGTACGGAGTATCAGGTTTCAGACCACGCAGCTGGAACTGCATCTGATTGGCTACCTGACCCGGTAGCCCCTCCCCTTGCAGAGGAATGTTGATCTCTGCCAGCTGGCTGTAGTCGGCCAGGGTGTTGTCTTGGAAACGCAGCATCACCTAAGGAGCACATTGGAAAGAAGGCCGCAGGTTTGTTTTGTGCTAATTCGTTGTGAATTGTTCAGAAAGTGTTCAATGTCGTCTCTGGTTGGAGCTGCTTCATATGTATTTCAAATCAATTCAAATAATCAATCAATCAATGACCTTGGAGATGGAGTAACCCTCGGCCAGAGACCAGGTAATGATGGCTGAGGTGTCTGTTACGTTGCAGCTCCTGATGGCGGACGGAGCCGGGGGCAACTCTGACAGAACAGACAGGATAGGACAGGTGATAGAGTAGGTCACTTTGAGGGAAGTTGAAGAAATGAAAGCTGTTCTAGCTGTGTATATACAGTAGGATTTTTTTTTAAATGTAGAAGACATCCATAGCCCCATAGTAGCCCTGTAGCAATCTCGAGACACAGACACAAAACAATACATTGCTATTTTTTTAAATAAAAACAAACCAAATCACTGTAGTCAATAAGATCAGAATCTCTGGTGTTCATTTTTCTTGTTCATTTGGCAGATCATCTTCCATCGGTCCTAAGTTGTTAAACCAGATCAAGTGTTGTTGTTGTTTTTTTAAGTCATTACCATTGCTGAGTGTCCATGCAGAGACAGGCTGGCTGTGTTGTCCCACTGATACCGTCATTATCCTCACCCTGCACTCATACTTGTGTCTGGGCTTCAAGTCTGGCAACTTGAGGCCAGTGGAGTTGGATGGGAGCTGGTAGGTCTTAATGGACCCAGGGTCCGAGCTCTGAACACACTCCACCTGGTGACAGAATAATATCATAGAGTCATACGTTATTCGTACCAGGACATTTGACCTGGTGAAGTGGTGCTGACATAGGTCTTACAACAGACAAAACAATGCACACTAAATGTACATACTGTAACAGATGCTTTTAACCAGAAAGCAACTTACAGTGAGTGTATACATATTAGTGTATGTAACCCAGGTGGGAATTGAACCCTTAACCCTGGCATTGCTAACACTACACTCTTACCAACTGAGCCACACAGGGACACTTACCTGGTAGGTCCAGTCTTCCGTTGCCGACCCAAGCCCCATCACACGGTCCCAGGACAGACCCAGGGAGGTCTGGGATTCAGGGACCAGCCTCACCCCCGAGGGGAGCGGGAGGTCTGGAGGAGGGGAAAGGAAGGAAGGGGTTATTGAGGTAATTTAACCCTGATACATGGCTGTCTAACGGTCATAGGAGTTTACAACCATGTCTGAAGGTTAGAGGTCATTGGGAGACTGGGATCCCCGCCATAGGTCAGTTGATTTAGTAGTGAAATTCCTTGGGCAACCAGTCTAAAATCTCAATGTTTATGGGGTTAGTTATGTAACTCAGAGGCTAGCGATAAATCAGGTTCCTATAAGGCCTCCATGTCTCATCTGTTAGGTTAAGATCAGAGGAACATTCCTTGTGTCCATAGAGAAACATCTTGATGTAGTAGCTCAATGCTTACACTATATATACAAAAGTATGTGGACACCTTCAAATGACTGATTCAGCTATTTCAGCCACACCTGTGCTGACAAGTATGAAATCGAGCACACAGCCATGCAATCTCCATAGACAAATATTGCCGGCCTGACTGAAGAGGTCAGAGACTTCCAACATATCACCGTCCCAGGATGCCACTTTTCCAACAAGTCAGTTCGTCAAATTTCTGCCCTGCTAGAGCTTCCCCGGTTAACTTTAAGTGCTGTTATTGTGAAGTGGAAACATCTAGGAGCAACAACGGCTCAGCCGGTGAAGTGGTAGACCACACAGGAACGGGACCGCCGAGTGCTGAAACGTGTTGAACACGCAACAAAAATGGTCTGTCCTCAGTTGCAACACTCACTCCCGAGTTTCAAACTGCCCCTGGAAGCAACGTCAGCACAATAACTGTTCATTGGGAGCTTCATGAAATGGGTTTTCATGGCCGAGCAGCCGCACACAAGCATAAGATCACCATGCGTAATGCCAAGCGTCGGCCGTAGTGGTGTAAAGCTCGCCGCCATTAGAATCTGGAGCAGTGGAAACGCGTTCTCTGGAGTGATGAATCACGCTTCACCATTTGGCAGTCCAACGGATGAATCTGGGTTTGGCGGGTGCCAGAAGAACGCTAACTGCCCAAATGCATAGTGTAAAGTTTGGTGGAGCAGGAATAATGGTCTGGGGCTGTTTTTCATGGTTCGGCCCCTTAGTTCTAGTGAAGGGAAATCTTAATGCTACAGCATACAATGTCATTCTAGATGATTCTGTGCTTCCAACTTTGTGGTAACAGTTTGGGGAATGTGCCCACGTGCACAAAGCGAGGTCCATACAGAAATGTTTTGTCGAGATTGGTGTGAAAGAACTTGACTGGCCTGCACATAGCCCTGACCTCAACCCCATCGAACACCTTTGGGATGTATTGAAACTCCAACTGCGAGCCAGGCCTAATCGCCTAACATCAGAGCCAGACCTCACTAATACTGCTGTGGCTGAATGGAAGCAAGTCCCCGCATCAATGTTCCAACATCTAGTGGAAAGCCTTCCCAGAAGGAGGCTGTTATAGCAGCAATGTTCCAACATCTAGTGGAAAGCCTTCCCAGAAGGCTGTTATAGCAGCAAAACAGGGACCAACTCCATATTAATGCCCATGATTTTGGAATGAGATGTTCGACGAGCAGCTGTCCACATACTTTTGGTCATGTAATATATATGACCTGAGGTTAAGAATCAGGTTACTGGGGTGGTTCTTACCCAGGTTACTGGGGTGGTTCTTACCCAGGTTACTGGGGTGGTTCTTACCCAGTTTACTAGGGTGGTTCTTACCCAGGTTACTGGGGTGGTTCTTACCCAGCATCTGAATAAGGTTACTGGGATGGTTCTTACCCAGCATCTGAATAAGGTTACTGGGGTGGTTCTTACCCAGGTTACTGGGATGGTTCTTACCCAGCATCTGAATAAGGTTACTGGGGTGGTTCTTACCCAGGTTACTGGGGTGGTTCTTACCCAGGTTACTGGGATGGTTCTTACCCAGGTTACTGGGGTGGTTCTTACTCAGCATCTGAATAAGGTTACTGGGGTGGTTCTTACCCAGGTTACTGGGGTGGTTCTTACCCAGGTTACTGGGTAACCTGTCCTATTCGGTGTCCTGTGTGAATTCTCTAATTCTCTCCTTCTCTCTTTCTTTCTCTCTCTCGGAGGACCTGAGCCCTAGGACCATGCCCCAGGACTACCTGACATGATGACTCCTTGCTGTCCCCAGTCCACCTGGCTGTGTTGCTGCTCCAGTTTCAACTGTTCTGCCTTATTATTATACGACCATGCTGGTCATTTATGAACATTTGAACATCTTGGCCATGTTCTGTTATAATCTCCACCCGGCACAGCCAGAAGAGGACTGGCCACCCCACATAGCCTGGTTCCTCTCTAGGTTTCTTCCTAGGTTTTGGCCTTTCTAGGGAGTTTTTCCTAGCCACCGTGCTTCTACACCTGCATTGCTTGCTGTTTGGGGTTTTAGGCTGGGTTTCTGTACAGCACTTTGAGATATCAGCTGATGTACAAAGGGCTATATAAATACATTTGATTTGATTTGGATACTGGGGTGGTTCTTACCCAGCATCTGAATAAGGTTACTGGGGTGGTTCTTACCCAGGTTACTGGGGTGGTTCTTACCCAGGTTACTGGGGTGGTTCTTACCCAGGTTCTTACCCAGGTCGTATGGTTCTATGGTTCTTTCAAAGCCATTCAAATTCTATGGATCGTATGGTTCTATGGTTCTCACCGAGCATCTGTGTGGAGAAACTGGCCTCTGGACCGGGAAACCCCGCCCCTCCGGCGCCATGGCGACTCAGCTGGATGAAGGTGGTGTAGTGGGTCATTGGAGACAGGTTCTCTAGCTTCACTACTGGACCAACCACTGAGAGGGAGGAAGAAAGAGAGGGGGGACAGAGAGAAAAAGAGAGGGAGGGCGAGAGAGGGGAGAGAGAGAAAGAGAGGGAGAGAGATGGGGGTGAGAAAGAGAGGGAGGGTAGAGAGAGATATATATAGAGGGAGGGAGAGAGGGGGGGGAGAGAGAGAAATAGAGGGGGAGAGAGAAATAGAGGCAGGAAGAGAGAGACGGGAGAGAGAGAAATAGAGGGAGGGAGTGAAAGAGAGTGGGGAAGAGAGAGAGAAATAGAGGGATGGAGAGAGAGAGGAGTGAGAGAGAAATAGAGGGAGGGAGGGACGGAGGGAGGGAGGGAGGGAGGGAGAGTGATAGAGGGATGAGTGAGAGAGAGGGGAGTGAGAAATAGAGGGAGGAAGAGAGAGAGTGGGGAAGAGAGAGAGAAATAGAGGGAGGAAGAGAGAGGGGAAGGAGAGTGATAGAGGGATGGATGAGAGAGAGGGGAGTGAGAAATAGAGGGAGGAAGAGAGAGAGTGGGGAAGAGAGAGAGAAATAGAGGGAGGAAGAGAGAGGGGAAGGAGAGTGATAGAGGGATGGATGAGAGAGAGGGGAGTGAGAAATAGAGGGAGGAAGAGAGAGAGTGGGGAAGAGAGAGAGAAATAGAGGGAGGAAGAGAGAGGGGAAGGAGAGTGATAGAGGGATGGATGAGAGAGAGGGGAGTGAGAAATAGAGGGAGGAAGAGAGAGAGTGGGGAAGAGAGAGAGAAATAGAGGGAGGAAGAGAGAGAGGGAGGGAGAGAGAGAGAGAGTGGGGAAGAGAGAGAGGGGAGTGAGAAATAGAGGGAGGAAGAGAGAGAGTGGGGAAGAGAGAGAGAAATAGAGGGAGGAAGAGAGAGAGGGAGGGAGAGAGAGAGAGTGGGGAAGAGAGAGAGGGACAGGGAGAGAAAATCATCACTTACATCCCTCAATGACTCCATATGATGCTGTTGCCAATAGTTTCTACAAACAAAGAAAACATACGTGGAAGGGGACATTCTAGAAGCAATGAATAGTAGTTTCCAAATCACAACAGATGATATCATTATAATTGTTCAGTACAGTCATGAAGACAAGTGGGATTCATTTCAGGAAACATTTACTGAAGCTCACAGGAACGTGATAGCTCTGTCACACTTCATGGATAACATTTAGCAAATCATTATCCTTCCTTTGAGACCAGGGACTATCAGACTAAAAGAGCTGCTCTAGGATCCCACCCCCACCACCCCTCATTACCTGGTTCCTCTCTAGGTTTCTTTCTAGGTTCTGGCAGAGCAGTTGGAGGCCACGGAAGGAGAGTTGTATGGCATTGAAGCTCGTCTGGAGGTTAGTTAACACAGTGTCCAAAGAAGGGCCAGAAGTATACAGAATGGTGTCGTCTGCGTAGAGGTGGATCAGAGAATCACCAGCCGCAAGAGCGACATCATTGAGTGGTCTGGACAACAGGCCCTCCGATTTGACACAATGAACTCTATCTGAGAAATAGTTGGTGAACCAGGTGAGGCAATCATTTGAGAAACCAAGGCTGTCGAGTCTGCCGATAAGAATGTGGTGATTGACAGAGTCGAAGGCCTTGGCCAGGTCGAAATGGTCGGTGATCTGTTTGTTAACTTGGCTTTCGAAGACCTTAGAAAGGCCGGGTAGGATAGATATAGGTCTGTAACAGTTTGGGTCTAGAGTGTCTCCCCCTTTGAAGAGGGGGCTGACCGCGTCAGCTTTCCAAACTTTTGGGATTTCAGAAGATACAAAAGAGAAGTTGAACAGGCTAGTAATAGGGGTTGCAACAATTGCGGTGATCATTTTAGAAAGAGAGGGTCCAGATTGTCTAGCCCAGCTGATTTGTAGGGGTCCAGATTTTGCAGCTCTTTCAGAACATCAGCTATCTGGATTTGGGAGAAGGAGAAATGGGGAGGCTCGGACAAGTTGCTGTGGGGGGTGCAGAGCTGTTGACCGGGTTAGGGGTAGCCAGGTGGAAAGCATGGCCAGCCGTAGATAAATGCTTATTGAAATTCGTGATTATCGTAGATTTATCAGCGGTGACAGTGTTTCCTAGCCTCAGTGCAGTGGGCAGCTGGGAGGAGGTGTTCTTATTCTCCATGGACTTTACATTGTCCCAAAACTTTTTGGAGTTCGTGCTACAGGATGAAAATTTCTGTTTGAAAAAGCTATCCTTTGCTTTCCTAACTGCCAGTATATATTGGTTCCTAACTTCCCTGAAAAGTAACATATCGCGGGGGCTATTCGAAGCTAATGCAGTACGCCACAGGATGTTTTTGTGCTGGTCAAGGGCAGTCAGGTCTGGAGTCAACCACGGGCTATATCTGTTCCTGGTTCTACATTTTTTGAACGGAGCATGCTTATTTAAGATGGTGAGGAAAGCACTTTTAAAGAATAAGCAGGCATTCTCTACTGACGGAGTGAGGTCAATATCCTTCCAGGATACCTGGGCCAGGTCGATTAGAAAGGCCTGCTCGCTGAAGTGTTTGACAGAGATGAGGGGTAGTCGTTTGACCGTGGACCCATTACGGATGCAGGCAATGAGGCAGTGATTGCTGAGATCCTGGTTGAAGACAGCAGAGGTGTATTGAGAGGGCAAGTTGGTCAGGGTGATATCTATGAGGGTGCCGTGGTGTTAAGCATATCCCATTTTAGGTCACTTAACAGTACAAACTCTGAAGATAAATGGGGTGTAATTAGTTCACACATGGTGTCCAGGGCGAAGCTGGGGGCTGAGGGGGGTCTGTGACAAGCGGCAACAGTGAGAGACTTATTTCTGGAAAGGTGGATTTTTAAAAGTAGAATCTCGAATTGTTTGGGCTCAGACCTGGATAGTATGACAGAACTCTGCAGGCTCTCTCTGCAGTAGATTGGGCACAGACCAGGATCGTATGACAGAACTCTGACCTGGATAGTATGACAGAACTCAGACCTGGATAGTATGATAGAACTCAGACCTGGATAGTATGATAGAACTCTGACCTGGATAGTATGACAGAACTCAGACCTGGATAGTATGACAGAACTCAGACCTGGATCGTATGACAGAACTCTGCAGGCTGTCTCTGCAGTAGATTGCAACTCCGCCCTCTTTGGCAGTTCCATCTTGGCGGAAAATGTTATAGTCGGGGATGGAAATTTCTGAATTTCTGGTGGCCTTCCTGAGCCAGGATTCAGACACGGCTAGGACATCAGAGTGGGCGGAGTGTACTAAAGCAGCGAATAAAGCAAACTTAGGGAGGAGGCTTCTGATGTTAACAAGCATGAACCCAAGGCTTTTACGGTTACAGAAGTCAACAAATGATAGCACCTGGGGAATAGGAGTGGAAATGGGGCCTACAGGGCCTGAATTAACCTCTACATCCCCAGAGGAAGAGAGGAGGAGTAAGATAAGGGTACGGCTAAAGGCTACAAGAACTGGTCGTCTAGTGCGTTGGGGACAAAATAAAAGGAGCCGATTTCTGGGCGTGGTAGAACAGATTCAAGGTATCACATGAATGCACATTAGACATGGCACAATTTATAGAATTGCAAGAAAATGAGCTTTTAAACCTGCAAAAAATCTCTCCACCAACAAGAGTGGTATGAACAATTGTCATAAACAGTGCTTGTGCCCATACAAATACACACGCAGGGGGGGTCACAGGATGTTCCCCAATGCTGGAGTAAAACTGTTTGGGAACTCCCGGTGTACAGTACAGGTAAGGGTTCATGTCTGTGGTAGACAGTACAGGTAAGGGTTCATGTCTATGGTAGACAGTACAGGTAAGAGTTCATGTCTGTGGTAGACAGTACAGGTAAGAGTTCATGTCTGTGGTAGACAGTATAGGTAAGAGTTCATGTCTGTGGTAGACAGTACAGGTAAGAGTTCATGTCTGTGGTAGACAGTACAGGTAAGAGTTCATGTCTGTGGTAGACAGTACAGGTAAGGGTTCATGTCTGTGGTAGACAGTACAGGTAAGAGTTCATGTCTGTGGTAGACAGTACAGGTAAGAGTTCATGTCTGTGGTAGACAGTACAGGTAAGAGTTCATGTCTGTGGTAGACAGTACAGGTAAGAGTTCATGTCTGTGGTAGACAGTACAGGTAAGAGTTCATGTCTGTGGTAGACAGTATAGGTAAGAGTTCATGTCTGTGGTAGACAGTACAGGTAAGAGTTCATGTCTGTGGTAGACAGTACAGGTAAGAGTTCATGTCTGTGGTAGACAGTACAGGTAAGGGTTCATGTCTGTGGTAGACAGTACAGGTAAGAGTTCATGTCTGTGGTGTACACTACCTTCAACGGTCTTCCATACAGAGGTATTGACCTGCTTGTAGATGACCTTGACAGAGGTCACCGGTCCGTCTCCTGTGTACGGATCCTTGTTGACCAGCACAACCAGGTGATACGGACCACTACTGTTCAACATGGGAGGATACTGGGGCATCGGAGGAACTGAGAGAAAGAGAGGAAGAGAGAAGAGAAGTGTTCAAATCCACATTCACGAAATGGAAGACATTTTCAAGAAAAATACGACGAAGGAGGAGACGAAGACGAAGGAGATGAAGTGGAAGGAGGAGACGAAGAAGGCAAAGACGAAGGAGATGAAGAGGAAGGAGGAGACGAAGAGGAAGGATGAGTCGAAGGAGTAGACAAAGACGAAGACGGAGGAGGAGACGAAGATGGAGGAGACGAAGGAGGAGGCGAAGACGAAGCAGGTTTTCTCCTACCTTTGACGTTGACCATGAACTCTCTCTCTGCCTGCCCAGCTGTAGTTTTCACCTGACAGATCCAATAACCAGTATCTCTCTCAGTGATCTTATCCACCCTGAACTTAGACGTGGTCAGGTCATTCACCATGTCAGTGTCAAATGCCTAGGGAAAACATCAATCCAACCATACAAATATAATCACATATTAGTGCTGTGAATTAAGCATTTGATAAGAAGAAATTGCTAATCGTGGTGATTGCTAATCGTGGTGATTGCTAATCGTGGTGATTGCTAATTGTGGTGAATGCTAATTGTGGTGATTGCTAATCGTGGTGATTGCTAATCGTGGTGATTGCTAATTGTGGTGATTCCTAATTGTGGTGATTGCTAATTGTGGTGATTGCTAATTGTGGTGATTGCTAATTGTGGTGATTGCTAATCGTGGTGATTGCTAATCGTGGTGATTGCTAATCGTGGTGATTGCTAATCATTGCTAATGCTAACTATTTTTGAATTATCATATAAAGAAACACATACTTAATATCCAATTTGATAATTTCTCTGCTACTTACATAGCTTGGTCCCAAATCTATTTGTGCTGTCTTGACACCGGTGTGTCTATGACCAGGAGTTGATAAGACAGCACAAACAGATGTGGGACCAGGCTAACATAACGTATAAGACAGCACAAACAGATGTGGGACCAGGCTAACATAACGTATAAGACAGATTAACACTTACATATATTCTGGTTTTGCCTGGTTTGAGGAGGATGATCTCACTGTGTAGAGGAGCTGGTTGACCCGTGGCGCTACAGTTGACAATGTACTGAACCCCAGCATTCACCTCTGTATCCATGAGGTTACTGACTACGACAGGTGGCCTGTCTAAAAGGAAACATCATCAACAACAACAACAACAATGTACTGAATTCTTCAATTCAGGGTGAATCGTAACAACATCCACATAGCTTTAAATATAATAGTGGAGAGTTTATGGAGTTGAAGTCAGTAAGTCTTTTTAACCTTCTTTCTCACAGCGAGCACCGTGTCGTCCCACACACACACAGCCACGGAACCGGTCGCAGTGTCCCTTGTCTCCACATTCACACGTCAGCCGGCAGTCAGCTCCATAGAACCCCGGAGGACAAGCTGGAGACACAGGGACAAACCCAGAAATACATGACAGTACTATCTATGAACAGCAAACCACTGTACTTTAGCAATAAGAAAGGTGATCGATTATTATAACCCCAGCCAGATAGGATACCATACTTTATGTTAGCCTGGTCCCAGATCTGATTGTGATAACTTATATTTTATGTTAGCCTGGTCCCAGATCTGATTGTGCCAACTTCTACTTTATTTTAGCCTGGTCCCAGATCTGATTGTGCCAATTTATACGTTATGTTAGCCTGGTCCCAGATCTGATTGTGCCAACTTCTACTTTATTTTAGCCTGGTCCCAGATCTGATTGTGCCAACTTCTACTTTATGTTAGCCTGGTCCCAGATCTGATTGTGCCAACTTCTACTTTATTTTAGCCTGGTCCCAGATCTGATTGTGCCAACTTCTACTTTATGTTAGCCTGGTCCCAGATCTGATTGTGCCAACTTCTACTTTATGTTAGCCTGGTCCCAGATCTCTTACCGTCATTGATGATAATGACAACCATAGGAACATAATGAGAATGATAGCATAAACTGATCTGGGACCACCAGATCACAACTTCAAAGTCCATTTTTTGGACAATGTACAGTATATCAGTGTAGAAACAATAACCTGCCCAGGGACTGCCGATTGACAAATTAGCCGGCTGGCTACAACCGTCACTTATACTGAAAAGTTGATTAATGTAAAACATTAAATAAACTCAAACATGTCCTCTCCCCTCACCTTCACTACAGTTAAATCCTCTCCAGCCAGTAGCACAGGAGCAGCCGTATGGGTCTCTCTGACAGAACACCATGGATCTGCAGTATCCATCTCTACACCACTCTTTACACGTCCTCCCAAACTTACCCTCGCCACACACTGGAAAATAAATGACACTTTGATTAGGTTTAGGGTTCATTTGGACATATGCAGAAATATAGATCAAATGTAACGTCATTCAATATGTTAACAAATACTTAAAAAGAGATCATCCTAAATATATGGACCGTGCATCATCATTAAGGCACTAAAAAAAATAATCACAAAATACTTATACGACTTATATAAGTATTATATCTATAGTGATTTATAGAGGGTCGTTTGCTTGGCTTGGCAGATCTTGGTTACTACCTACTGCCCTGACCACACCACACACGGTCAAACAAAACGGCATTCCAGCATTCTAAAGTCCAGACCAACATTCCATGGAGATTTGGAAACATTCCATAGAGCGAGATAACAGACCAAAGCACTAAATCACATGGTTCATAATCAGCCAGGATACATTTAGTAGACAATAAACCACATTCCCTTCGGGACAATAACGTTTTCTATCAAAATGAATGCCTGTAATGGGGGCGGCAGGGTGGCAGGTAGCATAGTGGTTAGAGTGTAGAGGCGGCAGGTAGCCTAGTGGTTAGAGTGTAGAGGTGGCAGGTAGCCTAGTGGTTAGAGTGTAGAGGAGGCAGGTAGCCTAGTGGTTAGAGTGTAGAGGCGGCAGGTAGCCTAGTGGTTAGAGTGTAGAGGCGGCAGGTAGCCTAGTGTTGAGTGTAGAGGTGGCAGGTAGCCTAGTGGTTAGAGTGTAGAGGAGGCAGGTAGTCTAGTGGTTAGAGTGTAGAGGAGGCAGGTAGCCTAGTGGTTAGAGTGTAGAGGTGGCAGGTAGCCTAGTGGTTAGAGTGTAGAGGCGGCAGGTAGCCTAGTGGTTAGAGTGTAGAGATGGCAGGTAGCCTAGTGGTTAGAGTGTAGAGACGGCAGGTAGCCTAGTGGTTAGAGTGTAGAGACTGCAGGTAGCCTAGTGGTTAGAGTGTAGAGGAGGCAGGTAGCCTAGTGGTTAGAGTGTAGAGGAGGCAGGTAGCCTAGTGGTTAGAGTGTAGAGGAGGCAGGGTAGCCTAGTGGTTAGAGTGTAGAGGTGGCAGGTAGCCTAGTGGTTAGAGTGTAGAGGTGGTAGGTAGACTAGTGGTTAGAGTGTAGAGGAGGCAGGTAGCCTAGTGGTTAGAGTGTAGAGGTGGCAGGTAGCCTAGTGGTTAGAGTGTAGAGGAGGCAGGTAGCCTAGTGGTTAGAGTGTAGAGGTGGCAGGTAGCCTAGTGGTTAGAGTGTAGAGGCGGCAGGTAGCCTAGTGGTTAGAGTGTAGAGGAGGCAGGAAGCCTAGTGGTTAGAGTGTAGAGGTGGCAGGTAGCCTAGTGGTTAGAGTGTAGAGGTGGCAGGTAGCCTAGTGGTTAGAGTGTAGAGGTGGTAGGTAGACTAGTGGTTAGAGTGTAGAGGTGGTAGGTAGCCTAGTGGTTAGAGTGTAGAGGTGGCAGGTAGCCTAGTGGTTAGAGTGTGGGGGGGGCAGGGTAGCCTAGTGGTTAGAGTGTAGAGGCGGCAGGTAGCCTAGTGGTTAGAGTGTAGAGACGGCAGGTAGCCTAGTGGTTAGAGTGTAGAGACGGCAGGTAGCCTAGTGGTTAGAGTGTAGAGACTGCAGGTAGCCTAGTGGTTAGAGTGTAGAGGAGGCAGGTAGCCTAGTGGTTAGAGTGTAGAGGAGGCAGGTAGCCTAGTGGTTAGAGTGTAGAGGAGGCAGGGTAGCCTAGTGGTTAGAGTGTAGAGGTGGCAGGTAGCCTAGTGGTTAGAGTGTAGAGGTGGTAGGTAGACTAGTGGTTAGAGTGTAGAGGAGGCAGGTAGCCTAGTGGTTAGAGTGTAGAGGTGGCAGGTAGCCTAGTGGTTAGAGTGTAGAGGAGGCAGGTAGCCTAGTGGTTAGAGTGTAGAGGTGGCAGGTAGCCTAGTGGTTAGAGTGTAGAGGCGGCAGGTAGCCTAGTGGTTAGAGTGTAGAGGAGGCAGGAAGCCTAGTGGTTAGAGTGTAGAGGTGGCAGGTAGCCTAGTGGTTAGAGTGTAGAGGTGGCAGGTAGCCTAGTGGTTAGAGTGTAGAGGTGGTAGGTAGACTAGTGGTTAGAGTGTAGAGGTGGTAGGTAGCCTAGTGGTTAGAGTGTAGAGGTGGCAGGTAGCCTAGTGGTTAGAGTGTAGAGACGGCAGGTAGCCTAGTGGTTAGAGTGTAGAGACGGCAGGTAGCCTAGTGGTTAGAGTGTAGAGGAGGCAGGTAGCCTAGTGGTTAGAGTGTAGAGGTGGCAGGAAGCCTAGTGATTAGTGATCATGTTTTGTCTCAGGGAGGTGAATACTTATCTAATCAAGATATATTAGTGTTTTATTATTCATTTATTACAGAGCAGTTTGTATAGATCGTTGACCAAAAATGACAATTTAAATACAATTGAATCTCACTTTGTAACACAACAAAATGTGGAAAGAGTCAAGGGGTCCAAATACTTTCTGAAGGCTCTGTACATTCACAGATAAGAGAGGTACTGTAATACTTTCTGAAGGCTCTGTACATTCACAGATAAGAGAGGTACTGTAATACTTTCTGAAGGCTCTGTACATTCACAGATAAGAGAGGTACTGTAATACTTTCTGAAGGCTCTGTACATTCACAGATAAGAGAGGTACTGTAATACTTTCTGAAGACTCTGTACATTCACAGATAAGAGAGGTACTGTAATACTTTCTGAAGGCTCTGTACATTCACAGATAAGAGAGGTACTGTAATACTTTCTGAAGACTCTGTACATTCACAGATAAGAGATGTACTGTAATTGCCTTGAGCATTTACAGAAACGTTGAATAATTGTCCCTGTCAAATAAATAGAATAAATATAATTAAATGATGTGCTTTTTACCAACTGGGAAAACATAGTGACACACATGCAGAACTCTCCGGTACAGTTACATGTATAGCTAGTACAGATACAGGGATACCCTGATAGAGGAAGGGATGTTTTTACCAGTTTCACAGGTGTGTCCCTTGAAACCGGGTGGACAGATACACTCTCCTGTCTCGTCATGACAGACCCCTCCGTTGGAGCACCGAGGACAGCTATGTTCACAGCTCGGACCCCACAGGCCAGGCTTACATTCTAGGATTCAATCATAAAACACTCGTTAGGAAACAAATTCTCTAGGCTAAAGGGGAAAATCTTTTGGTCTGCAATGGATACATTTTACTTGGGTTGAGTCCATTCTAAATGGTCAATTGAATTTCCAATGTAGTTATCAGATGAAGTTTTCACAAAGAACTGACATATCAAAAACAGGTTGTTTTGGTAGAATAAGCAACATTGGGTAGTACTACAGTAGTACTGGGTAGAAGTAGAACTTATAGTAGTATTGAGTAGTACTACAGTAGTACTGGGTAGTACTACAGTAGTACTGGGTAGAAGTAGAACTTACAGTAGTATTGAGTAGTACTACAGTAGTACTGGGTAGTACTACAGTAGTACTGGGTAGAAGTAGAACTTACAGTAGTATTGAGTAGTACTACAGTAGTATTGGGTAGTACTACAGTAGTATTGGGTAGTACTACAGTAGTACTGGGTAGAAGTAGAACTTACAGTAGTATTGAGTAGTACTACAGTAGTATTGGGTAGTACTACAGTAGTACTGGGTAGAAGTAGAACTTACAGTAGTATTGAGTAGTACTACAGTAGTATTGGGTAGTACTACAGTAGTACTGGGTAGAAGTAGAACTTACAGTAGTATTGAGTAGTACTACAGTAGTATTGGGTAGTACTACAGTAGTACTGGGTAGAAGTAGAACTTATAGTAGTATTGAGTAGTACTACAGTAGTATTGGGTAGTACTACAGTAGTACTGGGTAGTACTACAGTAGTACTGGGTAGAAGTAGAACTTACAGTAGTATTGGGTAGTACTACAGTAGTACTGGGTAGTACTACAGTAGTACTGGGTAGAAGTAGAACTTACAGTAGTATTGAGTAGTACTACAGTAGTATTGGGTAGTACTACAGTAGTACTGGGTAGAAGTAGAACTTACAGTAGTATTGAGTAGTACTACAGTAGTATTGGGTAGTACTACAGTAGTACTGGGTAGAAGTAGAACTTACAGTAGTATTGAGTAGTACTACAGTAGTATTGGGTAGTACTACAGTAGTACTGAGTAGTACTACAGTAGTATTGGGTAGTACTACAGTAGTACTGGGTAGAAGTAGAACTTACAGTAGTATTGAGTAGTACTACAGTAGTATTGGGTAGTACTACAGTAGTATTGTGTAGAAGTAGAACTTACAGTAGTATTGAGTAGTACTACAGTAGTATTGGGTAGTACTACAGTAGTATTGTGTAGAAGTAGAACTTACAGTAGTATTGAGTAGTACTACAGTAGTATTGGGTAGTACTACAGTAGTATTGTGTAGAAGTAGAACTTACAGTAGTATTGAGTAGTACTACAGTAGTATTGGGTAGTATTGTGCAGTACTAACTTCTGACGATGAGCCTGGTGATGGCTGATGTGGGCTTGGCTCCAGCGATGGACCTGGCTGTGTAGAGACCTGCGTCTGAGGACTTCACTCCGAGGACGGGGTAAACGAGGATGTCTGGGATCTCATTCTTAGGCACTGAGTGGATGAAGGAGCCTGGAAGAGACAGTACGTTTTACTGAGAAGGAGTCCGGTGATCCGTATTAACATGAGGAGTTGAATATTGTTGACCCATAGGCTGTATGTGAATATTGTTGACCCGTAGGTTGTATGTGAATGTGACTAGGTAACACCAGTCAGCTGAATGCTATAAAATAAAGGTAGCTAGGCAATAAATGTGTGTTTGTTTTCATGAGTTAGGTAGCTAGCTAACTAGTCAGCTAACGTAAAGTTATACCAGTCAGATGACAGCTAAGGTTGGTTAGGTAGCTATATCGGGGCGGCAGGGTAGCCTAGTGGTTAGAGCGTTGGACTAGTAACCGTAAGGTTTTAAGTTCATATCCCCGAGCTGACAAGGTACAAATCTGTCGTTCTGCCCCTGAACAGGCACTTAACCCACTGTTCCTAGACCAGTTAACCCACTGTTCCTAGACCAGTTAACCCACTGCTCCTAGACCAGTTAACCCACTGTTCCTAGACCAGTTAACCCACTGTTCCTAGACCAGTTAACCCCACTGTTCCTAGGCCAGTTAACCCACTGTTCCTAGGTCAGTTAACCCACTGTTCCTAGGCCAGTTAACCCACTGTTCCTAGACCAGTTAACCCACTGTTCCTAGACCAGTTAACCCACTGTTCCTAGACCAGTTAACCCCACTGTTCCTAGACCAGTTAACCCACTGTTCCTAGACCAGTTAACCCACTGTTCCTAGACCAGTTAACCCCACTGTTCCTAGACCAGTTAACCCACTGTTCCTAGACCAGTTAACCCCACTGTTCCTAGACCAGTTAACCCCACTGTTCCTAGGCCAGTTAACCCACTGTTCCTAGACCAGTTAACCCACTGTTCCTAGGTCAGTTAACCCACTGTTCCTAGGCCAGTTAACCCACTGTTCCTAGACCAGTTAACCCACTGTTCCTAGACCAGTTAACCCACTGTTCCTAGACCAGTTAACCCACTGTTCCTAGACCAGTTAACCCACTGTTCCTAGACCAGTTAACCCACTGTTCCTAGACCAGTTAACCCACTGTTCCTAGACCAGTTAACCCACTGTTCCTAGACCAGTTAACCCACTGTTCCTAGACCAGTTAACCCACTGTTCCTAGACCAGTTAACCCACTGTTCCTAGACCAGTTAACCCACTGTTCCTAGGCCATTATTGAAAATAAGAATTTGTTCTGAACTGACTTGCCTCGTTAAATAAAAATATTTAGCCATGTAAGGTTTTTCATATAAGGCTGAAGTCATCATGTGTAAACTGCTGATCTGTAATCGGAGCACAAATAGTCAAGCAAACATCATCGGCTGCTATGATGGCCAGTTAACATGAACTAGCTAGCTGGGTAACGTTAGCCGACGTAAAACTATAGCTACCGTGTATGGCCAGTTCATGCACCACAATGCATCATACTTTCTTACGCACAACATAACTAGTTAACATTAGTTACATTAAATTTAAAACCACCAAACTTTGGGAAACTGACACGGTGCTCAAGTTCATTTGCATTGCACAGACCAGGCTGTGGTAAGGAAAAACACTGCAGTTAGCTATGCTACATTTCTTCAACTAAGAACAACCACGACCACAACACAAACCATAGCCGAGAAATCAAATTGCTTTGTTAAGAAATAGTAAGCTAGTTATGAATTGCATATACAGTGCATTCGGAAAGTATTCAGACCCATAGATTTTTTTCCACATTTTATTACCTTACAGCCTTATTCTAAAATGGATTAAATAGTTTTTTTTCTTCTCCTGAGGTTCTTGTAAGTATAAAAGCAAAGCTTTCTTTCATTAGATTTTTTAAAAATCACGAAAAGGTTTCGTAACGGTATAATATCTTACTGTGGTGTATGAAGAAACCAATACTTTACCCTGTATACGGTACAAATTACATTACTGTGGAAGCACCTTCTGTTTGAGAAGGTTTGAATCCTAAGCAACCTGCCTACACATAGTTTGAAGTACAATACCAACGTAGCTACAGTAGCAGGTCAAAGCTGTGTGATGGAAAAACCTTGGTAGAGTATGGGTGGAGCAGGCATTGTGGTGCTCATGTTCATTTCTTTATTTTTAGGTGTAACGGATGTGAAACGGCTAGCTAGTTAGCGGTGGTGCGCGCTAAATAGCGTTTCAGTCGGTGACGTCACTTGCTCTGCAAGGGCCGCGGCTTTTGTGGAGCGATGGGTAAAGATGCTTCGTGGGTGACTGTTGTTGATGTGTGCAGACGGTCCTGGTTCGCGCCCGGGTATGGGCGATGGGACGGTCTAAAGTTATACTGTTACATAGGCTTCAATGCCTATTCTCACTTAAAATGTATTATTAGGTTTAAGGTTAGGATCAAATATAACTAGTTAGGCTACATACTGAAAGGTTTACCATTCTTGTAGATGACTGCGTCCTCTGCAAACACTTTCCTGCGTGTGAAAGAGATGTTGACATCTTCTCCTATGCTGACTGTGATGGTCAGGGACTCTGGCAGGAATGCAGCTAGGGGAAAATATAAACACAATGGTAGAATACGAAACAGACAGCAGAAACCAGGAAACACAGCAGAAACCAGGAAACAGACAGCAGAAACCAGGAAACAGACAGCAGAAACCAGGAAACACAGCAGAAACCAGGAAACAGACAGCAGAAACCAGGAAACACAGCAGAAACCAGGAAACACAGCAGAAACCAGGAAACACAGCAGAAACCAGGAAACAGACAGCAGAAACCAGGAAACAGACAGCAGAAACCAGGAAACACAGCAGAAACCAGGAAACACAGCAGAAACCAGGAAACACAGCAGAAACCAGGAAACACAGCAGAAACCAGGAAACAGACAGCAGAAACCAGGAAACACAGAAGAAACCAGGAAACACAGCAGAAACCAGGAAACACAGAAGAAACCAGGAAACACAGCAGTCTGGAAGAGTTCTCCAATAATGCTTAGTTTTCTGCTAGATTTAAGTAATTGTTGTGTAACTTTTTCTGTCACGTAGTCCACAAATATTAAATAAACAGCGAACAGAAATAATGTTATTGTAACTCCCTAATGAAAACAATCAAAGCCAAACAGACAGAAAGGTGGGGGGGGGATTAATGGTGGCACAGTTTTGCTGTGACTTCGCCGTGTGACTTAGGGTCCAGAAAGGAAGGCATCAGGCAAACAAACAGTCTGACAGGAAGAAGATGCCCACGTACCAGAAATCAACCCCGCTGTCTGTCTGTAGGCTTGACATTGTTTTGCGTTTCATTAGGGAGTCGGAATAACAGTTTATCATGCCAAAACAGAATGTGGCAGAAAACATGTCAATGGGGAACTTGTTTAATTTAAAACTTGTTTAACTTAGGAGCCACCGAAAACCTCAAAAACATAACAGATTTTTTTTTGCCTATAGAAAACACAGAACTGTACAATCTAGAACACAATATCAATGCGTTATTACCTTCATTCAGCATCTTGTAAGTATATATCTGATTTTTGTCACTCTTTCTGGCCCTGCAGTAGAATTCTCCAAAGATATCACTGCGAGTTTTCCATTCGATCTTGGAGGCATGGTGGTAGGCTGTATCAGGGCTGACAGGCAGGCTCTGTGGGTGGGTCAGGGGGAAGTCACGGCCCATGCCTAACGGAAATGTACATGTTCAAAATGTGTTGGAAATACAATAACTACACCATAACACATTTTAATGTAACAAGAAAGTGTATGGTAAACAACAACAAAAAAGTCTACAAATTTCAACTGTAATTGGAAACATTGACATGCCAACGGAACATGTTAGAATTTGCAAACGGAAATGTGTTCATCTTGTGTGAAAGTCCCATCCTCATTACCCAGGGTACTGCTGGAGCTGGATGTAACAATGTCCTGCCGGGAGGTCCAGTCACTACTGACACAATGGAGGGAGGAGTCTGATGATGTCACCATGGGGTCAGGGTTCACCAAGGTCAGGTCCGCTATGTCTAGGGCATCACCTGGGACAGACAGACAGACAGAGACACACCATTTACAAAAGGAGATAAGTATCAGAGATAATAAAACACAAGACAAAGTGAAAAGAAATTGTTTATTTGGTTGGGCTATGACATCATTAGTAAACAAAGGTGTACAGTTTCCCATCATTGACCTCTACATGATATTGGGGACATTAGTATCAGTAACACATTAACCTCTACATGATATTGGGGACATTAGTATCAGTGTGACACATTGACCTCTACATGATATTGGGGACATTGTATCACCAGTGGTGTTGATGCTGGTGTGTGTTATCCACGGTGAAAGAATCATGAGACGTATACAAACACCGTGTCTGATTGAATTTTTAGATACTACTGCACTGTTGGAGCTAGGAACACAAGCATTTAGTTAGATATTACTGTACTGTTGGAGCTAGGAACACAAGCATTTAGTTAGATATTACTGCACTGTTGGAGCTAGGAACACAAGCATTTAGTTAGGTACTACTGCACTGTTGGAGCTAGGAACACAAGCATTTAGTTAGATACTACGGTACTGTTGGAGCTAGGAACACAAGCATTTAGTTAGATATTACTGCACTGTTGGAGCTAGGAACACAAGCATTTAGTTAGATATTACTGCACTGTTGGAGCTAGGAACACAAGCATTTAGTTAGATACTACGGTACTGTTGGAGCTAGGAACACAAGCATTTAGTTAGATATTACTGCACTGTTGGAGCTAGGAACACAAGCATTTAGTTAGATACTACGGTACTGTTGGAGCTAGGAACACAAGCATTTAGTTAGATATTTCTGCACTGTTGGAGCTAGGAACGCAAGCATTTAGCTAGATATTACTTCACTGTTGGAGCTAGGAACGCAAGCATTTAGCTAGATATTACTTCACTGTTGGAGCTAGGAACACAAGCATTTAGCTAGATATTACTGCACTGTTGGAGCTAGGAACACAAGCATTTAGTTAGATATTACTGCACTGTTGGAGCTAGGAACACAAGCATTTAGTTAGATATTACTGCACTGTTGGAGCTAGAAACACAAGCATTTAGCTACACCCGCAAAAACATCTGCTAAATATATATATGTGATCAATACAATTTGATTTGATTTACTCTCTATACTGATACACTTTATATACACTTAGAACAAACAGATCTGAGACCAGGCTTTGTACTTTCTGGTATCATTCAAAACAGAACATACAGATCTGAGACCAGGCTTTGTACTTTCTGGTATCATTCAAAACAGAACATACAGATCTGAGACCAGGCTTTGTACTTTCTGGTATCATTCAAAACAGAACATACAGATCTGAGACCAGGCTTTGTACTTTATGGTATCATTCAAGACAGCACAAACAGATCTGAGACCAGGCTTTGTACTTTCTGGTATCATTCAAAACAGAACATACAGATCTGAGACCAGGCTTTGTACTTTATGGTATCATTCAAGACAGCACAAACAGATCTGAGACCAGGCTTTGTACTTTATGGTATCATTCAAAACAGAACATACAGATCTGAGACCAGGCTTTGTACTTTATGGTATCATTCAAGACAGCACAAACAGATCTGAGACCAGGCATTGTACGGTATGGTATCATTCAAGACAGAACATACAGATCTGAGACCAGGCTTTGTACTTTATGGTATCATTCAAGACAGCACAAACAGATCTGAGACCAGGCTTTGTACTTTATGGTATCATTCAAGACAGAACATACAGATCTGGGAATGTTGTAACATACTGATTTAACTTTCCATTTATAGTATTTTATAAATGGATCTGATGGCATTAGTAGAAAGGATGACTAGTTTTATAACACATCTTCAAATATAACGAATTGGAACACAAAAGCACTCAATCCACATGGTTGGGGATAAATACATAGCCAAACGAAGACATAAGAAGGCACAGTATATGGGTCTGTGTGAATGTGTTGTGATGGAAAAGTGTGGTGTTTAAGTGAGTGAGAAAGGAAATGGTTTCATATCCCAGAACCGGTGTGTGTCTGTTGAGCGAAAGAGCTTTTCAATGTTGTTCCAGATGAGGGATATACATTTTATAATGATTTATACATCTACATTCTCCTATGGTGACGGAACGGTACCCAACCCTATACCCTAGACACCCACCTGAGAGACCCTAAAGAGGAAGTCCGTATTTGTTTTATGGTTTTATGGTCCTTCTGTAATGTAAGTTGCCTGTATGCAGCCAAAACAGAAAGAGAAATGTGGTTAGAGACCTACTAGAGCAGCACAGCGCCGTCCAGACTGAGCCTGCCTGACAGGGTTGATCCTATAAATCCAGAGCCCCCTGATACGAGCATTTCCAAGGAAGTTTTCCCAAGCCACTGTGCTCCTACACCTGCATTGCTTGCTGTTTGGGGGTTTTAGGCTGGTCGGTTTCTGTACAGCACTTTGAGATATCAGCTGATGTAAGAAGGGCTTTATCAAATAAATGTGATTGAAGTTTGATTGATAGGAGAGCATAATATACAAGGTATTATATACAAATATAGTGGGGATTCCGGTGGGGTGCCCCCCACCCAGGTTGTGCTGTTAACACTGGCTGCAGTAACCCATGAGGAGGGGGCACACCTGGACAATCAGAGAGGGGGACAAATTATTGTGACCTTGGTGACACTAAATAACCAAAAGGTCACAACGGGGGGGGGGGGGGGACCAGCGTGTGTGTGTGTGTTTCAGGGGAACGGGGGTGGATCTGATCTCCATCACCTAGGACTGGACAATGGTTAATCAAATCTCCCCATTTTTGTCAATTTTGCTCAATCTTGCTTTCTCAAACAACTGTATATACGTTCGTACATTTATTTGACTCTTTGCAAACTGCGGACCCTGTATATACTGTACTCTATATTATCTACTGCATCCTTATGTAATACATGTATCACTAGCCACCTTAACTATGCCACTTTGTTTACATATTCATCTCATATGTATATACTGTACTCGATATCATCTACTGTATCTTGCCTATGCTGCTCTGTACCATCACTCATTCATATATCTTTATGTACATATTCTTTATCCCCTTACACTGTGTATAAGACAGTAGTTTTGGAATTGTTAGTTAGATTACTTGTTGGATTATTACTGCATTGTCGGAACTAGAAGCACAAGCATTTCGCTACACTCGCATTAACATCTGCTAACCATGTGTATGTGACAAATAAAATTTCATTTGATTTGATTGGATTTAAATCAGGTCCTTTCTGGAGTTGGGATGGAACAACCGTTGAGCGTCTGAGCTTATGGTTGTTTGTAGGGGGAAAGGTGTGTGTGTGTGTGTGTGTGTGTGTGTGTGTGTGTGTGTGTGTGTGTGTGTGTGTGTGTGTGTGTGTGTGTGTGTGTGTGTGTGTGTGTGTGTGTGTGTGTGTGTGTGTGTGTGTGTGTGTGTGTGTGGGATGAATCACAATAATTGTTTGCTAAAATAATCATTATTGCTTGACAATAATGTAATGCTGTAATGGTAATACTGCTTATAGGTAACAATCATTTGCATGAACTGCCGACATTACCTTATATTAATTGTTAATTATGGAAATTATATATTTTTGAATATATATATTGTTTTTTAATAGCTACAGTTGAAGTCGGAAGTGTACATACACCTTAGCCAAATACATTCTAACTCCTGACATTTAATCCGAGTAAAAATTCCCTGTTTGACTTTGTTGTCCTTAAGCCATTTTGCCACAACTTTGGAAGTATGCTTGGTGTTATTGTTCATTTGGAAGACCCATTTGCAACCAAGATTTAACTTCCTGACTGATGTCTTGAGATGTTACCTCAATATATCCACATAATTTTCCTTCCACATGATGCCATCTATTTTGTGAAGTGCACCAGTCCCTCCTGCAGCAAAGCACCCCTACAACATGATTTAAATCCACCTCTTGATGTCAGCCATCCTCTTCAGCGCTATCTTATTTATGTGCATGTATCCATGTATGTACGACATAACATATTAACGTTTGGTGTGGTCACATAAGACAGAACGTTACTTAAGACTAAAATGAAAGGAGGGTGAATGGACGTATAAAGTGAACGTCTAGCAACTCGAAGGTTGCTTGTTCGAATTTCGAATTTGTTCGAATTTGTTCGAATTTGTTACTTTGCAACTACTTAGCATGTTAGCTAACCCTTCCTCTGACCTTAGCTCCAGAGGTGGCACCACAGGTTCAAAAGTGGTGTGGGAAAATGAATGTGTGTCTTTTTCTCATGACCTGGTCAGGTAAAGCTCTGGTTCGTACGCTACTGTATGACAGGGTCCAATGGTAATGTGTTTTCCTCACTGGTCCAACCCGGGCCAGTTTCGCCAAAAATCTCCTGGGTGAAAATATTTTCATCTGGTCCGGACGTGGTGTAGTTTTGAAATGCATATGGGATCATGCTTTCTCTCTATATTCAGATATTAAAAGGCTACATTTGGTTGTTATGATATGTATAATGAGCTGTGTAATATAATTTAGCGAGTCATTACTCTATTCTTTAGAATTGCATTGTATTAATTGCATATTTTTTTTTTTTCAAAATAAGACACTGCCCCTTTAAGACAACTGTGTTCCAAAAGAGAGATCGTCATGGCTACAGTAGGCTAGCTAAAGTGTATTTTTGTAGCTTTACTTTTTGCACACTATCAACAGTAGCCAGCATATTGCTAGTATGTTCACTGTTGAAAAGTTTACTTGTAAATCACTTTCCCCTAAAATAAACATGCCCAAATGAATAGATTGATGGGCAATTAGCTTTGCTCAGAACAGCTAGCGTGTGCTGTGCGAACGTAGCAATCAACTTCTGTATTGCTCGAGTACTCGAAAGTTGTGACTCGTGGGAGCGTAGTGGTGCTTGAATGAACAACCACTCACATTGCTCAAATACAAATAGCATGACTTTTCTGGGTCTTCAATGGTAGACTGCAACAGAGCATGTAAAAGTTGACCTGGAAAACAAATTAGCGGCCCCACACCAGATTGAAAAGTACTGAGGGAAATGCCGTCTCGCCTTTCTGGCAGCTCTGCACCTAGCGAACATTAGCGTGAGCTACCTAGCTAACCTTAGCCACAACGAATTGGAATTCCCAACATATCATACATACTGCAAATTCATAACATATTGTAAGAATTGCATGATGGACATGCACAAATTAATACATACCATATCATACCAAACATAAAATATCATAGTCATGTGAGTGTCTCAGATTTCCGTATACTATTTTACGTCTACCCCTGAGTCCAGGTTGGATGTAGCGACCCTGACAGGTTATCAGCCCGATCACATCCATCATCATTAGTTGTAGTACAATCAGGTAATACATGCAGTCTGTGATGGTTCCCTTCCTTCCCCCTGTGTTTAACCCTAATGTATCAGAGTTAATTTCATGGAGACCATGGTGAGACCATACCCATCTGAACGCAATTGACTCGTTGCCAGTTTTCCGTCCGGCAGCCATTGTTACTAAGAGCACCAATTTATTTTTGTCTCACATATAAAGATGGAAGCATCTGAGATTAATCTGCATTGTTCAAAACAAAATGCCAATGCAGTGTCATAGCGCTGACATGACCATGACCAGAACCATTCCTCTAGCTGTAAATCAGCAACAGCTCTACTCTCCTTTCAAGTGACTAGTGGGGGATATCCATCCACCTAAAGTACACTGACCAGTTGGTCAGGCAGGAATGATGGGTCAGTGTTTCAAAGCTGTTCTGGCTTTGCCTGTTATCTGTCTCTGAGCTAGCTGTGATTTACAACTGGTGGAGGATGAGAGAGCACAGCACAGAGAACGAGAGAGAGAGAGTAGTGAGAGAGAGAGAGAGAGAGAGAGAAATACAGAGACAGACAGAGAGCGCGAGAGAGAGAGAGAGAGAGAGAGAGAGAGAGAGAGAAATCCATGATGTACACAATAAGTGTGCAGTTAAAATTGGCAAAAAAAACACTGGTTTCTTTTGTCAGGGCTGGGGGATGAGACAGGGATGAAGCTTGAGCCCCACACTTCAACATACATGGGCCTCCCGAGTTTCGCAGCAGTCTAAGGAACTGGAGTGCTTGAGGCGTCACTACAGACCCAGGTTCAATCCCAGGCTGTGTCACAGCCAGCCATGACCGAGAGCACAATTGGACCAGCATCGCCCGGGTTAGAAGACGGTTTGGCTGGGTGGGCTTTACTTGGCTCATCGCTCTCTAGCAACTCCTTGTGGCGAGCCAGGTACCTGCAGGCTGACTTCAGTTGTCAGTTGGACGGTGTTTCCTCTGACACATCGGTGTCGCTGGCTACCGGGTTAAGCGGGCAGGTGTTAAGAAGCACGGTTAGAGGATGCATAACTCCACCTTCGCCTCTCCCGAGCCAGTTGGGGAGTTGCAGTGATGAGACAAGATTGTAATTGGATATCATTGAAAAAGAGGGTGAAAATACCCCAGAAAAAGCATATACAATACGTATTATTTTTCCAAAATCATTGGCATTAATATGGAGTTGGTTCCCCCTTTGCTGTTATAACAGCCTCCACTCTTCTGGGAAGGCTTTCCACTAGATGTTGGAACATCGCTGCGGGGACTAGCTTCCATTCAGCCACAAGAGCATTAGTGAGGTAGGGCACTGATGTTGGGCAATTCCAATTCATCCCAAAGGTGTTCGATGGGGTTGAGGTCAGGGCTTTGTGCAGGCCAGTCAAGTTCTTTCACACAGAACTCGACAAACCATTTCTGTATGGACCTCACTCTGTGCATGGGGCATTGTCTTGCTGAAATAGGAAATGGCCTTCCCCAAACTGTTGCCACAAAGTTGGAAGCACAGAATCGTCTAGAATGTCATTGTATGCTGTAGCGTTAAGATTTCCCTTCACTGGAACTAAAGGGCCTGAAGCAAACAATGAAACAGCCCCAGGCCATTATTCCTCCTCCACCAAACTTTACACTAGGCATTTGGGCAAGTAGCGTTCTCCTGGCATCCACCAAACCCAGATTCATTCATCAGACTGCCAGATGGTGAAGCGTGAGTCATTACTCCAGAGAACAGGTTTCCCCTGCTCCAGAGAACAGGTTTCCACTGCTCCAGAGAACACGTTTCCACTGCTCCAGAGAACAGGTTTCCACTGCTCCAGAGAACAGGTTTCCCCTGCTCCAGAGAACAGGTTTCCCCTGCTCCAGAGAACACGTTTCCACTGCTCCAGAGAACAGGTTTCCACTGCTCCAGAGAACAGGTTTCCCCTGCCCCAGAGAACACGTTTCCACTGCTCCAGAGTCCAATGGCAGTGAGCTTTACACTACTTCAGCCGACGCTTGGTGATCTTATGCTTGTGTGCGGCTGCTTGGCCACGGAAACCCATTTCATGAAGCTCCCGACGTTGGACAAATTATTTTTACGCTTCAGCACTCTCTGTTCTGTGATCATGTGTGGCCTACCACTTCGCAGCTGAGCTGTTGTTGCTCCAAGACATTTCCACTTCACAATAACAGCACTTACAGATGACCGGGGCAGCTCTAAGCAGGGCAGAAATTTCATGAACTGATGTGTTGGAAAGGTGGCATCCTATGACGGTGCCACGTTAAAAGTCACTGAGCTCTTCAGTAAGGCCATTCTACTGCCAATGTTTGTCTATGGAGATTGCATGGCTGTGTGCTTGATTGTATACACCTGCCAGCAACGGGTGTGACTGAAATAGCTGTATCCACTAATTTGAAGTGGTGTCCACATACGTTTGTATATATAGTGTATATCAATGAATTGGTGAGTGCACTAGAACAGTCTCACCCTACTAGAATCTGAAGTGTCTACTGTTTTCTGATGATCTCGTGCTTCTGTCCCAAACGAAGGAGGTTCTACAGCAGCACCTAAATCTTCTGCAGATATTCTGTCAGACCTGGGCCCTACTTGGTTGGGGACAGAAGCATCAGATCATAATGGTTGCCAGAACCATAAATGCTCATTCCATCTAGACACCGTTTCCCTAGAAAACACAAAAAACTATACCTACCTCAGCCTAAACATTAGCACCACAGGTAACTTCCACAAAGCTGTGAACGATCTGAGAGACAAGGCAAGAAGGGCCTTCTATGCCATCAAAAGGAACATAAACTTTGACATACTAATTAGTATCTGGCTAAAAATACTTGAATCAGTTATAGAACCCATTGCCGTTTAGGGTTGTGAGTGTAAGAGTATAGCTTCCGTCCCTCTCCTCGCCTTGAACCAGGTACCCTCTGCACACATAGACAACTGACACCCACGAAGCCCCACGAGGTCTGGGGTCCGCTCACCATCCAAGAATTCACTAAATAGGACAAACACAAAATTGAGGCCTCTGCAAAAATAACCTCAGTTCACAACGTAGAGCACCAGATAATGCATGCAGAGCAGAATTAGGCCGATACCCGCTAATTATCAAAATCCAGAAAGAGACGTTAAATTCTACAACCACCTAAAAGGAAACAATTCCCAAACCTTCCATAACAAAGACACCACCTACAGAGAGATGAGCCTGGAGAAGAGTCCCTGAAGCAAGCTGGTCCTGGGGCTCTGTTCACAAACACAAACAGACCCCACAGAGCCTCAGGACAGCAACACAATTAGACTCAACCATGTCACGAGGAAACAAAAAGATAATTACTTGACACATAGGAAAGAATTTACCAAAAAACAATGCAAACTAGAATGCTATTTGGCTCTAAACAGAGAGTACACAGTGGCAGAATACCTGACCACTGTGACTGACCCAAAATTAAGGAAAGTTTTGATTTGTATAGACTCAGTGAGCATAGCCTTGCTATTGAGAAAGGCCGCCGTAGGCAGACATGGCCCTCAAGAGAAAAACAGGCTGTGTGCACACTGCCCACAACATGAGGTGGAAACTGAGCTGCACTTCCTAACCTCCTGTCAAATGTATGAACATATTAGAGACACATATTTCCCTTAGATAACAGAATTAGAAAAACAAACCCAATTTTGATAAAATCAAAAATATCTACTGAGTGAACTACCAGTGTTCCATCACAGCAACAAGATTTGTGACTGGTTGCCACAAGAAAAGGTCAAGCAGTGAACAACAAACAACATTGTAAATACAACCCATATTTATGTCTTTATTAATTTGGGATTTCGTGAGTGTAATGTTTACTGTTCATTTTTTATTGTTGATTTCACTTTTGTTTATTATCTATTTTACTTGCTTTGGCGATGTTAACATATGTTTCTCATTCCAATAAAGCTCTTAAATTGAATTGAATGAGAGAGAGAGAGACCATATGGAAGAGATCATGGTACTGTTATGCAGCTAGCCCTCTGATGGTCTGACCTCTTGACACACACACACACACACACTCACAGCCTGCAGTGTATCAACCCCCTGGACAGAGAAAGATGTGTGAAGTTTCTCACATGCTGTGCATCCACTGCAGGATCCTGACAAACACATCATTTACTCAGGAAGAATAGTCACAACTCTCATATTACCCCATCACCTTTCAGTCTGCAGCAACCGTATCAAACCATCCTTCATATGAAACATCTTGGACCTTTTCTGTTGATCCTAGAATACTGTATGACCTCTGTTGATCCGAGAATACTGTATGACCTCTGTTGATCCTAAAATACTGTATGACCTCTGTTGATCCTAAAATACTGTATGACCTCTGTTGATCCTAGAATACTGTTTGACCTCTGTTGATCCTAGAATACTAGATCAAATCCCTGAGCTGACAAGATTTTTTTAAATCTGTTGTTCTGCCCCTGAACAAGGAAGTTAACCCATTGTTCCTAGGCTGTCATTGAAAATAAGAATTTGTTCTCAACTGACTTGCCTAGTTAAATAAAGATAAAATAATATCTTCACCTTTGCTGACATGATCTTAGTAAAGCAGGAACATTCAGCTAAGATCAAGTGAATAGAAAGTTCTGGTACTGACATGTCATTTCCACTGTAGCTACTGTTGTAAAGCATTCCTTCCTGTTAATGTTCAGGAAACCTCACCCTGCTGTTGTTGTTGAAGTAAGAACAGTCCTGAGGACTCCTGACAACCAGGGTGGAGGTTTATAGAGGGAAGAACAGTCCTGAGAACTCCTGACAACCAGGGTGGAGGTTTATAGAGGGAAGAACAGTCCTGAGGACTCCTGACAACCAGGGTGGAGGTTTATAGAGGGAAGAACAGTCCTGAGGACTCCTGACAACCAGGGTGGAGGTTTATAGAGGGAAGAACAGTCCTGAGAACTCCTGACAACCAGGGTGGAGGTTTATAGAGGGAAGAACAGTCCTGAGGACTCCTGACAACCAGGGTGGAGGTTTATAGAGGGAAGAACAGTCCTGAGGACTCCTGACAACCAGGGTGGAGGTTTATAGAGGGAAGAACAGTCCTGAGGACTCCTGACAACCAGCGTGGAGGTTTATAGAGGGAAGAACAGTCCTGAGGACTCCTGACAACCAGGGTGGAGGTTTATAGAGGGAAGAACAGTCCTGAGGACTCCTGACAACCAGGGTGGTTTATAGAGGGAAGAACAGTCCTGAGGACTCCTGACAACCAGGGTGGAGGTTTATAGAGGGAAGAACAGTCCTGAGGACTCCTGACAACCAGGGTGGAGGTTTATAGAGGGAAGAACAGTCCTGAGAACTCCTGACAACCAGGGTGGAGGTTTATAGAGGGAAGAACAGTCCTGAGGACTCCTGACAACCAGGGTGGAGGTTTATAGAGGGAAGAACAGTCCTGAGGACTCCTGACAACCAGGGTGGTGGTTTATAGAGGGAAGAACAGTCCTGAGGACTCCTGACAACCAGGGTGGAGGTTTATAGAGGGAAGAACAGTCCTGTGGACTCCTGACAACCAGGGTGGAGGTTTATAGAGGGAAGAACAGTCCTGAGAACTCCTGACAACCAGGGTGGAGGTTTATAGAGGGAAGAACAGTCCTGAGGACTCCTGACAACCAGGGTGGAGGTTTATAGAGGGAAGAACAGTCCTGAGGACTCCTGACAACCATGGTGGAGGTTTATAGAGGGAAGAACAGTCCTGAGGACTCCTGACAACCATTTGGGGGTTCCATTTGGGACTCACACTCAGTTATACACACGCAGATGATTACGGGCGTTTCTGTTGTTGTGTTCATGCAGGGTGAAGTGTAGGGGATTGGAGGGATGCTGTCATGGCTGCCTTCCAACTAGAGTTAAAGTAGTGTGTGTGTGTGTGTGTGTGTGTGTGTGTGTGTGTGTGTGTGTGTGTGTGTGTGTGTGTGTGTGTGTGTGTGTGTGTGTGTGTGTGTGTGTGTGTGTGTGTGTGTGTGTGTGTGTGTGTGTGTGTGTGTGTGTGTGTGTGTGTGTGTGTGAGGCAGACAGGCAGGCAGACAGACAGACAGGAGGCTGGATATTTTACTATGACATGGTTTGCTACAAGAGTTTCTTTCTAACCTATAAACCTCAATGATATACTATCATCTCAATGTCCACAACTTTTATGTTTAAACTGGTTTGGGACAGTCGTAAGGTCATGTGCTACACGTCTCAGACATAAATACATGGTGCTAAAAGAACATTTTTAAAGAACATGAAACCTGAACGGGAATAAAACAGCAATTTCATTTCATCAACATGGCTGGATGTTCACTGAACATTAAACATGACACTTCTTCCTTTCTGATTTCTGTTTCATATGACCAGAAATCTATTCTCAGACCTCCGCTGTGTGTGTTTAATTTCTGTTCAAGGAAAATCTCGTGTTTTTTCATCCGCAGATGGTCTCCCCATATCCCCCCCCCACCACCTTTCACACTGTCTGTTCTAAATGGCATCCTATGCCCAGGGCTCTGGTCGTCCAAAGTAGTGCACTATCAGAAGTAATGCACTATGTGGGACACAGCATGTTGTTTGGACAGACGACACACCCTCAAGTCACTGAGATAAGGTCAAAACTCATTTGAACAAAAAATGAAAAGGGCTCTATTTTCAGACAATTGTCCATTTCGACCTGTTGTTAAAGCCAGTGCTGTTCTGTTTTTCCAAACACAAGCGCAGGGATTGGTCATTTACCTGGGTTAAATTAGTTTTCACTGAGATGGGAGGCCATATCTGAGGTGTGTCCTTAAAAAAGTGTGCCAAAGTGCCGATTTCAGTATTCACTGGTGGGGATGTTTAAGACCAACCAAAAGACGATCCGCCCCCTTTTTTTTCTTTTTCAATTTTCTCCTAAAATTACATATCCAAATCCAACTGCCTGTAGCTCAGGCCCTAAAGCAAGGATATGCATATTGAACTTTGAACTTTGAGAGAATATAACACAATATATCTGGTAAAAGATCATACAGAGGGGAAAACAACAACTATTCTTTTGTAAATTTTTTGTACCATCATCTTTGAAATGCAAAGGACATAATGTATAATTCCAGCCCAGCTGCAATTTAGATTTTGGCCACTAGATGGTAGCAGTGTATGTGCACAGTTTGACTGATCCAATGAACCATTGCATTTCTGTTCTAAAAATATTAAATATATTAAAAATCAAGACTGCCCAAATGTGCCAAATTTGTTTATTACACATGGAACAAGCGAGATGTAGTTTTTAACATAGACATTTAAAACAAAATGTATTAAAAACCAAGCATAGCTTCCCAATGGAACCTTGTCCCTGTATTCCAGTGGGACCCTGTCCCTAGATCTCAGTGGGACCTTGTCCCTGTATTCCAGTGGGACCCTGTCCCTAGATCTCAGTGGGACCCTGTCCCTGTATTCCAGTGGGACCCTGTCCCTAGATCTCAGTGGGACCCTGTCCCTATATTCCAGTGGGACCCTGTCCCTATATCCCAGTGGGACCCTGTCCCTATACTCTAGTGGGACCCTGTCCCTATACGCCAGTGGGACCCTGTCCCTATATCCCAGTGGGACCCTGTCCCTATATTTCAGTGGGACCCTGTCCCTATACCCCGGTGGGACCCCGTCCCTATATTTCAGTGGGACCCTGTCCCTATATCCCAGTGGGACCCTGTCCCTATATCCCAGTGGGACCCTGTCCCTATATTCCAGTGGGACCCTGTCCCTAGATCTCAGTGGCACCCTGTCCCTATATCCCAGTGGGACCCTGCCCCTATACCCCAGTGGAACCCTGTCCCTATACCCCAGTGGGACCCTGTCCCTATATCCCAGTGGGACCCTGTCCCTATATTTCAGTGGGACCCTGTCCCTATACCCCAGTGGGACCCCATCCCTATATTTCAGTGGGACCCTGTCCCTATATCCCAGTGGTACCCTGTCCCTATACCCCAGTGGGACCCTGTCCCTATACCCCAGTGGGACCCTGTCCCTATATTTCAGTGGGACCCTGTCCCTATATCCCAGTGGGACCCTGTCCCTATATCCCAGTGGGACCCTGTCCCTATATTTCAGTGGGACCCTGTCCCTATATTCCAGTGGGACCCTGTCCCTATATTTCAGTGGGACCCTGTCCCTATACCCCAGTGGGACCCTGTCCCTATACCCCAGTGGGACCCTGTCCCTATATTCGGCGATGTCATCTACAAAATGGCTTCCAACACTCTACTCAGCAAACTGGATGCAGTTTATCACAGTGCCATCGGTTTTGTCACTAAAGCACCTTATACCACCCACCACTGCGACATGTATGCTCTAGTCGGCTGGCCCTCGCTACATATTCGTCGCCAGACCCACTGGCTCCAGGTCATCTACAAGTCCATGCTAGGTAAAGATCCGCCTTATCTCAGCTCACTGGTCACGATGGCAACACCCATCCGTAGCACGCGCTCCAGCAGGTGTATCTCACTGATCATCCCTAAAGCCAACACCTCATTTGGCCGCCTTTCGTTCCAGTACTCTGCTGCCTGTGACTGGAACGAATTGCAAAAATCGCTGAAGTTGGAGACTTTTATCTCCCTCACCAACTTCAAACATCAGCTATCTGAGCAGCTAACCGATCGCTGCAGCTGTACATAGTCTATTGGTAAATAGCCCACCCTTCTTCACCTACCTCATCCCCATACTGTTTTTATTTATTTACTTTTCTGCTCTTCTGCACACCAATATCTCTACCTGTACATGACCATCTGATCATTTATCACTCCAGTGTTAATCTGCAAAATTGTAATTATTTGCCTACCTCCTCATGCCTTTTGCACACATTGTATATAGACTCCCCCTTTGTTTTCTACTGTGTTATTGACTTGTTAATTGTTTACTCCATGTGTAACTCTTTGTTGTCTGCTCACACTGCTATGCTTTATCTTGGCCAGGTCGCAGTTGCAAATGAGAACTTGTTCTCAACTAGCCTACCTGGTTAAATAAAGGTGTTCTCAACTAGCCTACCTGGTTCAATAAAGGTTCAATAAAAAATTTAAAAATACCCCCGTGGGACCCTGTCCCTATACCCCAGTGGGACCCTGTCCTTATACCCCAGTGGGACCCTGTCCCTATACCCCAGTGGGACCCTGTCCCTATACCCCAGTGGGACCCTGTCCCTATACCCCAGTGGGACCCTGTCCTTATACCCCAGTGGGACCCTGTCCCTATACCCCAGTGGGACCCTGTCCCTATACCCCAGTGGGACCCTGTCCTTATACCCCAGTGGGACCCTGTCCCTATACCCCAGTGGGACCCTGTCCCTATACCCCAGTGGGACCCTGTCCCTATACCCCAGTGGGACCCTGTCCCTATACCCCAGTGGGACCCTGTCCTTATACCCCAGTGGGACCCTGTCCCTATACCCCAGTGGGACCCTGTCCCTATACCCCAGTGAGACCCTGTCCCTATACCCCAGTGGGACCCTGTCCCTATACCCCAGTGGGACCCTGTCCTTATACCCCAGTGGGACCCTGTCCCTATACCCCAGTGGGACCCTGTCCCTATACCCCAGTGGGACCCTGTCCTTATACCCCAGTGGGACCCTGTCCCTATACCCCAGTGGGACCCTGTCCCTATACCCCAGTGGGACCCTGTCCCTATACCCCAGTGGAACCCTGTCCCTATACCCCAGTGGGACCCTGTCCCTATATCCCAGTGGGACCCTGTCCCTATACCCCAGTGGGACCCTGTCCCTATTCCCCAGTGGGACCCTGTCCCTTTATTCTGCACTACATTTGAGCAGAACCCTATTAGTGAAATTATACTGTCGTTATAGCATCTTTAGGTTGATACAATACTGTTGCCTTGTTGTACACTCACAGTCATTCACATTGCTTCAGTAAAACTCACATTTTAATAGTAACTGAGGTAGGTATCAGTGGTGTGTATTCATGGTTACCAAGGGAAGGTCAGGCTTCGCCCTAACTTTGACCAAGAAAAAATATAAAATCTTTTATCTCTGTTTTTTATCCCCCTTTGTTTTCTACTGTGTTATTGACTTGTTAATTGTTTACTCCATGTGTAACTCTTTGTTGTATGCTCACACTGCTATGCTTTATCTTGGCCAGGTCGCAGTTGCAAATGAGAACTTGTTCTCAACTAGCCTACCTGGTTAAATAAAGGTGTTCTCAACTAGCCTACCTGGTTAAATAAAGGTGAAATAAAAAATAAAAAATATATATTTTCCTTCAATTCACAAGCGAGCGAAACAGCTCCCCTCTGTCTCTGTATGTGTAGCCCATATATCTGATGCTGTCTGGTCAAAAAGAGTATGGCACTGTTGCCGCCAGTAGCGTTTAATTTTTTTAATTTATTTTATTTATCCGTTATTTTACCAGGTAAGTTGACTGAGGACACATTCTCATTTACAGCAACAACCTGGGGAATAGTTACAGGGGAGAGGAGGGGGATGAATGAGCCAATTGTAAACTGAGGATTATAGGTGGCCGTGATGGTTTGAGGGCCAGATTGGGAATTTAGCCAGGACACCGGGGTTAACACCCCTACTCTTACGATAAGAGCCATGGGATCTTTGATGGCCTCAGAGAGTCAGGACACCAGGGTTAACACCCCTACTCTTATGATAAGTGCCATGGGATCTTTACTGACCTCAGAGAGTCAGGACACCAGGGTTAACACCCCTACTCTTACGATAAGTGCCATGGGATCTTTAATGACCTCAGAGAGTCAGGACACCAGGGTTAACACCCCTACTCTTACGATAAGAGCCATGGGATCTTTAATGACCTCAGAGAGTCAGGACACCCGTTTAACGTTTAAATGTTTAATGCAAGGGAAGCTAGTAATAATAGCCAATCAGCGTTGAGCTAAACGGAGTGAGCTCAACTGTGATTGGTCCTGGCACACCAAAAAAAAGTGTTAAGGGAAGCCAGTTTGGATTTGGCTTCATTCCAATCACAGAGCAATACGTCATCGATAGAAACAACTTGAATTGTTGCATCTCGTTGTGTTGTTGTCCTCCATTGGCTAGCTAGCTGAAATAGTCCCTTTCCTAAATTAGCCATGGACGAAGATAGGGATTTGGACTTGTGGTTTTACTTAATTATTCGTAATGGCCTATGATTATAACGTCAATTCTGATCCAACCATTAATTCATACATTGTTGTGCCCCTGGCCTGAGAGGATGGAAGTTGAATATGTAGCTAGATGTAGAAGGCTAATGTTAACTGGCTAACGCTGCTCATGAATGGAAGTTAGGCTAGCGAGCAAGCATTTTAGCCTGGGACATCAAAAACTAAAAGCTTCTATTGTATGACAGAGTCATAGACCGTTTACTCAAAATGAAAGACAGGAGGAAGGCATTGGCATTTCTCTAGGGTGAGTCAACATGTTTTTCTACTTGCACAAACGCACACGCACACACACACACACACACACACACACACACACACACGCACACACGCACACACAGACACCAGAACCATTGACAGCCACATCATATTTAGCTTACATTGATTGGTCTAAATTGTTTTTGTTATCTTTTTAGTTCTCACAGTATTAGACTAAACAGAGGTGATTTGATGTTGAAATGTTGAAGTTGAAATGGTGCTGGAATAGTGGAGGCAGCTCTAACTCTCTATGGTGATAAATCAATAGTTGTTTAGTGGTCTGAAAATGTCAGAAACATTAACTTGCTTGACCCCTGCAGCAGGTCATGTAGCTGTTTGTTACATGCAATACTTGCTTTGTGGACTTCATCAGACAGATGTTGTTCTCTGGTTTTGTAATGAAACAAAGGTGTGGTTGAATTTATTCTACCACTGTGTCTGTCTTCTTGTCTCTGCTTTTAGGCCTCTATATCACGTTGGCAAGGCATATGAACTGAGAGGTTACAGAGCAAACACACTTATCACAACACATATGTTGTAAAAAGGGTTTTGTGTTTTCTGGCTTGGCTTCCCCGGTGATTTTACCCACACACTGCTACTGCGAGGTGTTAACCATAGACCATGTCTGGCCCACATGGTGTCAGATCATAGAACCAGAACCAGATAGAGACTATCTCTATCTATCTCTACAGTGCCATTCAGAAAGTATTCATACCCCTTCACTTATTCCACATGTTGTGGTGTTACAGCCTGGATTTAAAATGGATTAAATAGGTGTTTCCCCCCTCACCCATCTACACACACAATACTCCATAATGACAAAGTGTTAATATGTTTATAGAAATGTTTGCAAATGTAGAGAAAATTAAATACAGAAATCACTCATTTATATAAGAATTCATACCCCTGCGTCAATAGATGTTAGAATCTTAGAGTCTTTCTGGGTAAGTCTCTAAGAGCTGTGAGTCTTTCTGGGTAAGTCTCTAAGAGCTTAGAGTCTTTCTGGGTAAGTCTCTAAGAGCTGTGAGTCTTTCTGGGTAAGTTTCTAAGAGCTTTCCACACCTGGATTGTGCAACATTTGCCCATTATTCTTTCCAAACTTCTTCAAACTCAAAATGGTTGTTGATCATTTGCCTGTGCTTAGTTCCATTCAGTAAATTTTTTATCCTGAAAAACTCCCCTGTCCTTATCGATTACAAGCATACCCATAACATGATGCAGCCACCACTATGTTTGAAAATATGGAGAGTGGTACTCAGTAATGTGTTGAATTGAATTTGCCCCAACCATAACACTTGGTATTCAGGACAAAAAGTGAATTGCGCGCCCTCATTTTTTGCAGTATTACTTTTGTGCCTTGTTGCAAACAGGATGCATGTTTTGGAATATTAGTATTCTGTACAGACTTCCTTCTTTTTACTCTGTTATTTAGGTTAGTATTGTGGAGTAACTACAATCAAATCAAAGTTTATTTGTCATGTGCGCCAAATCCAACAGGTGTAGAACTTACATTGAAATGCTGACTTACAGGTTCTAACCACTAGTGCAAAAAAGGTATTAGGTGAACAATAGATAGGTAAAGAAATAAAACAACAGTAAAAAGAAAGGCTAAATACAGTAGTGAGGCTATAAAAGTAGCGAGGATACATACAGACACCGGTTAGTCAGGCTGATTGAGGTAGTATGTACATGTAGATATGGTTAAAGTGACTATGCATATATGATGAACAGAGAGTAGCAGTAGCGTAAAAGAGGGGTTGGCGGGTGGTGGGTGGGACACAATGCAGATAGCCCGGATAGCCATTTGCTTACCTGTTCAGGAGTCTTATGGCTTGGGGGTAAAATCTGTTAAGAAGCCTTTTTGTCCAACACTTGGCATTCTGGTACCGCTTGCCATGCGGTAGTAGAGAGAACAGTCTATGACTGGGGTGGCTGGGGTCTTTGATGATTTTTAGGGCCTTCCTCTGACACCGCCTGGTGTAGAGGTCCTGGATGGCAGGCAGCTTAGCCCCAGTGATGTACTGGGCTGTACGCACTACCCTTTGTAGTGCCTTGCGGTCGGAGGCCGAGCAATTGCCGTACCAGGCAGTGATGCAACCAGTCAGGATGCTCTCGATGTTGCAGCTGTAGAACCTTTTGAGGATCTCAGGACCCATGATTCCTGAGGGAGAATAGGCTTTGTCGTGCCCTCTTCACAACTGTCTTGGTGTGTTTGGACCATTCTAGTTTGTTGTTGATGTGGACACCAAGGAACTTGAAGGTCTCAACCTGCTCCATTACAGCCCCGTCGATGAGAATGGGGACGTGCTCGGTCCTCCTTTTCTTGTAGTCCACAATCATCTCCTTAGTCCTGGTTACGTTGAGAGATAGGTTGTTATTCTGGCACCACCCGACTAGGTCTCTGACCTCCTCCCTATAGGCTGTCTCGTCATTGTCGGTGATCAGGCCTACCACTGTTGTGTCGTCTGCAAACTTAATGATGGTGTTGGAGTCATGCCTGGCCATGCAGTCGTGGGTGAACAGGGAGTACAGGAGGGGACTGAGCAAGCACCCCTGGGGAGCTCCAATGTTCAGGATCAGCATGGCCGATGTGTTGCTACCTACTCTCATCACCTGGGGGCGGCCCGTCAGGATGTCCAGGATCCAGTTGCAGAGGGAGGTGTTTAGTCCCAGGATCCTTAGCTTAGTGATGAGCTTTGAGGGTACTATGGTGTTGAACGCTGCGCTGTAGTCAATGAATCTCATTCTCACATAAGTGTTCCTTTTGTCCAGGTGGGAAAGGGCAGTGTGGAGTGCAATAGAGATTGCATTATCTGTGGATCTGTTTGGGCGGTATGCAAATTGGAGTGGGTCTAGGGTTTCTGGGATGATGGTGTTGATGTGAGCCATGAACAGCCTTTTCAAAGCACTTCATGGCCACGGACATGAGTGCTACAGGTTTGTAGTCATTTAGGCAGGTTACCTTAGTGTTCTTGGGCACAGGCACTATGGTGGTCTGCTTGAAACATGTTGGTATTACAGACTCAATCATGGAAAATGTTGAAAATGTCAGTGAAAACATCTGCCAGTTGGTCAGCGCATGCCCGGAGCACACGTCCTGGTAATCTGTCTGGCCCTGCGGCCTTGTGTATGTTGACCTGTTTAAAGGTCTTACTCATGTCGGCTAGGGAGAGCGTGATCACACAGTCGTCCGGAACAGCTGATGCTCTCATGCATGCCTCAGTGTTGCTTGCCTCGAAGCGAGCATAGAAGTGATTTAGCTCGTTTGGTAGGCTCGTGTCACTGGGCAGCTCTCGGCTGTGCTGTAATAGTTTGCAAGCCCTGCCACATAAGGCGAGCGTCGGAGCCGGTGTAGTATGATTCAATCTTAGCCCTGTATTGACACTTTGCCTGTTTGATGGTTCGTCGCAGGGCATAGCAGTATTTCTTGTAAGCTTCTGGGTTAGAGTCCCACACCTTGAAAGCGGCAGCTCTACCCTTTAGCTCAGTGTGAATGTTGCCTGTAATCCATGGCTTCTGGTTGGGATATGTACGTACAGTCACTGTGGGGACGACTTCCTCGATGCACTTATTGATAAAGCCAGTGACTGATGTGGTGTACTCCTCAATGCCATCTGAAGAATCCCGGAACATGTTCCAGTCTGTGATAGCAGAACAGTCCTGTAGTTTAGCATCTGCTTCATCTGACCATTTTTTTCATAGACCGAGTCACTGGTGCTTCCTGCTTTAATTTTTGCTCATAAGCAGGAATCAGGAGGATAGAGTTGTGGTCAGATTTACCAAATGGAGGGCGAGGGAGAGCTTTGTTCGCGTCTCTGTGTGTGGAGTACAGGCGAACAATAATTTTTTTCTCCCTCTTGTTGCTCATTTAACATGTTGATGGAAATTTGGTAGAACTGATTTAAGAGGCATCCGGCTCTTTGTCCTCTGTTCCTGCGTCGCCATCTTTTGCAAATAACGGGATGATGGCACTGTCGGGTGTTTGGAGAAGGTCTTGTGTTTCTTGCTTGTTGAAGAAAAATCTTTGTCTAATCCGAGGTGAGTGATCGCTGTCCTGATATCTAGAAGCTCTTTGTCGAATCCGAGGTGAGTGATCGCTGTCCTGATATCTAGAAGCTCTTTGTCTAATCCGAGGTGAGTGATCACTGTCCTGATATCCAGAAGCTCTTTGTCTAATCCGAGGTGAGTGATCACTGTCCTGATATCCAGAAGCTCTTTGTCTAATCCGAGGTGAGTGATCGCTGTCCTGAAATCCAGAAGCTCTTTGTCTAATTCGAGGTGAGTAATCGCTGTCCTGATATCCAGAAGCTCTTTGTCTAATCCGAGGTGAGTGATCTCTGTCCTGATATTCAGAAGCTCTTTGTCTAATCCGAGGTGAGTGATCGCTGTCCTGATATCTAGAAGCTCTTTGTCTAATCCGAGGTGAGTGATCGCTGTTCTGATATCTAGAAGCTCTTTGTCTAATCCGAGGTGAGTGATCGCTGTCCTGATATCTAGAAGCTCTTAGTCTAATCCGAGGTGAGTGATCGCTGTCCTGATATCCAGAAGCTCTTTGTCTAATCCGAGGTGAGTGATCGCTGTCCTGATATCCAGAAGCTCTTTGTCTAATCCGAGGTGAGTGATCGCTGTCCTGATATCCAGAAGCTCTTTGTCTAATCCGAGGTGAGTGATCGCTGTCCTGAAATCCAGAAGCTCTGTTTTGCCGTAAAATACGGTTGCAGAAACATTGTGTACAAAATAAGTAACAAATATCGCACATAGGGAGAGCTTTGTTCGCGTCTCTGTGTGTGGAGTACAGGTGAACAATAATTTTTTTCTCCCTCTTGTTGCTCATTTAACATGTTGATGGAAATTTGGTAGAACTGATTTAAGAGGCATCCGGCTCTTTGTCCTCTGTTCCTGCGTCGCCATCTTTTGCAAATAACGGGATGATGGCACTGTCGGGTGTTTGGAGAAGGTCTTGTGTTTCTTGCTTGTTGAAGAAAAATCTTTGTCTAATCCGAGGTGAGTGATCGCTGTCCTGATATCTAGAAGCTCTTTGTCGAATCCGAGGTGAGTGATCGCTGTCCTGATATCTAGAAGCTCTTTGTCTAATCCGAGGTGAGTGATCACTGTCCTGATATCCAGAAGCTCTTTGTCTAATCCGAGGTGAGTGATCGCTGTCCTGATATCTAGAAGCTCTTTGTCTAATCCGACGTGAGTGATCGCTGTCCTGATATCTAGAAGCTCTTTGTCTAATCCGAGGTGAGTGATCGCTGTCCTGAAATCCAGAAGCTCTTTGTCTAATCCGAGGTGAGTGATCTCTGTCCTGATATTCAGAAGCTCTTTGTCTAATCCGAGGTGAGTGATCGCTGTCCTGATATCTAGAAGCTCTTTGTCTAATCCGAGGTGAGTGATCGCTGTTCTGATATCTAGAAGCTCTTTGTCTAATCCGAGGTGAGTGATCGCTGTCCTGATATCTAGAAGCTCTTAGTCTAATCCGAGGTGAGTGATCGCTGTCCTGATATCCAGAAGCTCTTTGTCTAATCCGAGGTGAGTGATCGCTGTCCTGATATCTAGAAGCTCTTTGTCTAATCCGAGGTGAGTGATCGCTGTCCTGATATCTAGAAGCTCTTTGTCTAATCCGAGGTGAGTGATCGCTGTCCTGATATCCAGAAGCTCTTTGTCTAATCCGAGGTGAGTGATCGGTGTCCTGAAATCCAGAAGCTCTTTGTCTAATCCGAGGTGAGTGATCGCTGTCCTGATATCCAGAAGCTCTTTGTCTAATCCGAGGTGAGTGATCGCTGTCCTGAAATCCAGAAGCTCTGTTTTGCCGTAAAATACGTTTGCAGAAACATTGTGTACAAAATAAGTAACAAATATCGCACATAGCAGCACAATTGGTTGGGCGCCTGTAAAACTGCTGCCATTTATTCCGGCGCCATTTTGAATGTTGTTGATCCGTCCTCAGTTTTCTCCTTTCACAGCCATTAAACTCTAGAACTATTTTAAAGTCACCGTTGGCCTCATGGTGAAATCTCTGAGTGCTTTCCTTCCTCTAGGGCAGAGTTTCCTAAACCTGACACACCAAGAGGTGCAAGTTTTAGGTTTTGCCCTACCACTACACAGCTGATTCAAATAATCAACTGATCATCAAGCTTTGATCATTTGAATCAGTTGTGTAGTGTTAGGGCAAAAAAACTAAATGTCTACCACTCGGGGACCGAGGACTGAGTTTGGGAAACGCTGCTCTCCAGCAAAGACGCCTGTATCTTTGTAGTGACTGGGTGTATTGATACACCAGCTTAAGTGTAATTCGACTCAAAGGGATATTCAATGTCTGCTTTTTATTTATTTTTTTCCCATCTACCAAATCAAATCAAATGTTATTGGTCACATACATGTTTTTATCAGATGTTATTGCAGATGAAGCAAAAATGCTTGTGCTTCTAGTTCCAACAGTGCAGTAATATCTAACAAATTACACAACATAAACCCAATACACACAAATCTAAGTAGGAATGAATTATGACTATATACATATGAACGAGCGATGTCAGAGCAGAACGAACTAAGATACAGTAGAGTAGAAAACAGTATATACATATGAGATGAGTAATGCATAGACTAAGATACAGTAGAATAGTATAGAATACAGTATATACATATGAGATGAGCAATGCATAGACTAAGATACAGTAGAATAGTATAGAATACAGTATATACATATGAGATGAGTAGTACATAGACTAAGATACAGTAGAATAGTATAGAATACAGTATATACATATGAGATGAGTAATGCATAGACTAAGATACAGTAGAATAGAAAACAGTATGTACATATGAGATGAGTAGTACATAGACTAAGATACAGTAGAATAGTATAGAATACAGTATATACATATGAGATGAGTAATGCATAGACTAAGATACAGTAGAATAGAAAACAGTATGTACATATGAGATGAGTAGTACATAGACTAAGATACAGTAGAATAGTATAGAATACAGTATATACATATGAGATGAGTAATGCATAGACTAAGATACAGTAGAATAGAAAACAGTATGTACATATGAGATGAGTAATGCATAGACTAAGATACAGTAGAATAGTATAGAATACAGTATATACATATGAGATGAGTAATGCATAGACTAAGATACAGTAGAATAGTATAGAATACAGTATATACATATGAGATGAGTAATGCATAGATATGTAAACATTATTAAGTGAATGTGATATCGTGGAATAGTACTATTTTTAAATCTACCAATCGGTGCCCTTCTTTGCGAGGCATCGGAAAACCTCCCTGGTCTTTGTGGTTGAATCTGTGTTTGAAATTCACTGCTCTACTGAGGGACCTTACAGATAATTGTATGTGTGGGGGGTACAGAGATGAGGTAGTCATTCAAAAATCATGTTAAACTCTATTATGGCACACAGAGTGAGTCCATGCAACTTATTGTGTGACTTGGTAAATGAATGTTTACTCCTGAACTTGCCATAACAAAGGGGTTGAATTCTTATTAACTCAACATTTCAGCTTTTCATTTTTAATTCATTTGTAAAAAAAAATATATATATATATATATATATATATAATATAATTATATTATAATTATAATAACCATATTAATAACCATATTATAATTCCACTTTGACATTATGTGCTATTGTGTGTAGGCCAGTGAAAATAAATATCAGTTTAAACAATTTTAACTTCAGGCTGTTAACAACAAAATGTGGAAAAAGTCAAGGGGGTGTGAATACTTTCTGAAGGCACGTGTGTCTCTGGACAGATCTCCCTTGGGGTCTAATGACCGCAATATAAATGAAGAGTATAAAATGTGCTAGATAACGCAAAGGGGACTAGAGTAGAGATACATACCCAGAGAGAACCAGTAGACCAGACACACAGCAGAGTAGAGATACATACCCAGAGAGAACCAGTAGACCAGACACACAGCAGAGTAGAGATACATACCCAGAGAGAACCAGTAGACCAGACACACAGCAGAGTAGAGATACATACCCAGAGAGAACCAGTAGACCAGACACACAGCAGAGTAGAGATACATACCCGGAGAGAACCAGTAGACCAGACACACAGCAGAGTAGAGATACATACCCGGAGAGAACCAGTAGACCAGACACACAGCAGAGTAGAGATACATACCCGGAGAGAACCAGTAGACCAGACACACAGCAGAGTAGAGATACATACCCGGAGAGAACCAGTAGACCAGACACACAGCAGAGTAGAGATACATACCCGGAGAGAACCAGTAGACCAGACACACAGCAGAGTAGAGATACATACCCGGAGAGAACCAGTAGACCAGACACACAGCAGAGTAGAGATACATACCCGGAGAGAACCAGTAGACCAGACACAGAGTAGAGTAGAGATGATAACACATGATCCTCCAGCGGTAGGCTGGTAAAGGCTCCAGGGCTGGGGTGTACATCCACACAGCGCTGCTGGTCCGAGGTGCTCAGACTGGGGATACAGAGAAGACCAAACCCCTGAGGGTGTCAGAGAGACCCATCAATACACATCTCTTCACAGTCTTCCTGGCTCTGAAAAGTCTCTATCGCACCCTCCCTTTCCCTCCCTGCTTTTCCCTCCTCTTTCTTGCTCGCCCCAGAACCCTCCCTCTCTTTCCTTTTCCTCTCTGCTCTCCCTCCTTCTTACTCCCTCTCTCTCTCCTTCTTACTCTCTCTCTCCTTCTTACTCTCTCTCTCCCTCTCTCTCTCCTTCTTACTCTCTCTCCCTCTCTCTCTCTCCCTCTCTCTCCTTCTTACTCCCTCTCTCTCTCCCTCTCACTCTCCTTCTTACGCACTCTCTCTCTCTCTGCTCTCCCTCCTTCTTACTCTCTCTCTCTCTCCCTCTCTCTCTCCTTCTTACTCCCTCTCTCTGCTCTCCCTCTCTCTCATTCTTACTTCCTCTATCTCTCATTCTTACTCCCTCTCTCTCTCTATCTCTCTTTCTCTCTCTCTCGCTCTTGTCTCTCGTGTCTCTCTCTCTGCCTCTCTCTCTCTCTGCCTCTCTCTCTCTGTGTCTCTCTCTCTCTGCTCTCTCTCTCTCTGCTCTCTCTCTTGTCTCTCGTGTCTCTCTCTCTCTGCCTCTCTCTCTCTGTGTCTCTCTCTCTCTGCTCTCTCTCTCTCTGCTCTCTCTCTTGTCTCTCGTGTCTCTCTCTCTGCCTCTCTCTCTCTCTGCCTCTCTCTCTCTGTGTCTCTCTCTCTCTGCTCTCTCTCTCTCTGCTCTCTCTCTTGTCTCTCGTGTCTCTCTCTCTCTGCCTCTCTCTCTCTGTGTCTCTCTCTCTCTGCTCTCTCTCTCTCTGCTCTCTCTCTTGTCTCTCGTGTCTCTCTCTCTCTGCCTCTCTCTCTCTGTGTCTCTCTCTCTCTGCTCTCTCTCTCTCTGCCTCTCTCTCTCTGTCTCTCTCTCTCTGCTCTCTCTCTCTCTGCTCTCTCTCTTGTCTCTCGTGTCTCTCTCTCTGCCTCTCTCTCTCTCTGCCTCTCTCTCTCTGTGTCTCTCTCTCTCTGCCTCTCTCTCTCTCTGCTCTCTCTCTTGTCTCTCGTGTCTCTCTCTCTCTGCCTCTCTCTCTCTGCTCTCTCTCTCTCTGCTCTCTCTCTCTCTGCTCTCTCTCTTGTCTCTCGTGTCTCTCTCTCTCTGCCTCTCTCTCTCTCTGCTCTCTCTCTTGTCTCTCGTGTCTCTCTCTCTCTGCCTCTCTCTCTCTGTGTCTCTCTCTCTCTGCTCTCTCTCTTGTCTCTCGTGTCTCTCTCTCTCTGCCTCTCTCTCTCTGCCTCTCTCTCTCTCTGTCTCTCTCTCTCTGCCTCTCTCTCTCTGTGTCTCTCTCTCTCTGCCTCTCTCTCCAGGCATTGGGAGTTACAGTTCCTTTTCCTGTTTCCTCTTCATGTCAGGATGGGAGGAAAAGAAAAGCCTCCCAGTCTGAACAGAACAATGCCATGATTTTAATTACCATTCCTAGGCTACATCCCAAACAGCACCCTATCCCCTATTTAGTGCACTATGTTGGACCATAGGACTCTGATGTAAAGTAGTGCACTACATAGGGCATAGGGTTCCATTTTGGGATGTATCCCTAAAGGCCCCTTGGGCAGGGTCCTTAGAACAGTCCTACAGAATAATAATCTGTTAGGGAGTGTCCATTAGAGACCAAAACTATCCTTGGATACAGAGGTTTATATACTGAAAACAAAAAATATAAACGCAACATGCAACAATTTCAAACATTTTACTGAGTTACATTTCATATAAGGAAATGAGTCAATTGAAATAAATTCATTAGGTCCCTTAATCTATGGGTTTCACGTGACTGGGAATACAGATATGCATCTGCTGGTCACAGATACCTTTAAAAAGAAAGGTAGGGTCTCCGCTGTTGATTGTGACCTGTGGAGTGTTGTCCCACTCCTCTTTAATGCCTGTGCTAAGTTGCTGGAAATTGGCGGGAACTGGAACACGCTGTCGTACACATCGATCTAGAGCATCCCAAACATGCAGGACATGGAAGAACTGGGGCATGTTCAGCTTCCAGGATTTGTGTACAGATCCTTGCGACATGGGGCCGTGCATTATCATGCTGAAACATGAGGTGATGGCGGTGGATGAATGGCAGGACAATGGGCCTCAGGATCTCGTCACGGTATCTCTGTGCATTCAAATTGCAATCGATAAAACGCTATTGTGTTCATTGTCCGTAGTGTTCATTGTCCGTAGCCCATACCATAATCGCTTGCCCACACGACGCCATACACAGGGTCTGCGGTTGTGAGGCCATTTGGATGTACTGCCAAATTCTCTAAAACGACGTTGGAAGCTTTTTATGGTAGAGAAATGAACATTCAATTCTCTGGCAACAGTTCTGGTGGACATTCCTGCAGTCAGCTACCTCAACATTTTAGATATAGGTGGCATTGTGTTGTGTGACAAACCTGCACATTTTAGAGTGACCTGTGTAATGTTCATGCTGGTTAATCAGCTTCTTGATATACCACACCTGTCAGGTGGATGGATTATCTTGGTAAAGGAGAAATGCTCACTAAAAGGGATGTTAACAAATTTATGGACAAACATTTTAGAGAAATAAGCCTTTTGTTCATGTGAAACATTTTAGGGATCTTTTATTTCAGCTCATGAAACATGGGACCAACACTTCACATGTTACATGTGTTTATATATACACAGTTGAAGTCAGAAGTTTACATACACCTTAGCCAAATACACTCTAACTCCGTTTTTCACAATTGTGGAGGTCTTGGCTCATTTCTTTTGATTTTACCATGATGTCAAGCAAAGAGGCACTGAGTTTGAAGGTAGGCCTTGAAATATGTCCACAGGTACACCTCCAATTGACACAAATTATGTCATTTAGCCTATCAGAAGCTTCTAAAGTCATGACATCATTTCTGACCCACTGGAATTGTGATCCAGTGAATTATAAGTGAAATAATCTGTCTGTAAACAATTGTTGGAAATATTACTTGTGTCATGCACATAGTAGATGTTCTAACCGACTTGCCAAAACTATAGTTTGTTTAACAAGACATTTGTGGAGTGTTTGAAAAATGAGTTTTAATGACTACAACCTAAGTGTATGTAAACTTCCGACTTCAACTGTATTTATTTATATACGGTGGCCTATGTTCCCTCAAGAGTAGGTCAATAGTTTCTATATATTTATTTATAGTTTCTATATATTTATTTATATACCGGTGGCCTATGTTCCCTTAGGAGTAGGTCAATAGTTTCTATATATTTATTTATATACCGGTGGCCTATGTTCCCTTAGGAGTAGGTCAATAGTTTCTATATATTTATTTATAGTTTCTATATATTTATTTATATACCGGTGGCCTATGTTCCCTTAGGAGTAGGTCAAAAGTTTATGTATAAGCAGGCACTGACTCACTGTGGTTTCCTGACACTCGCAGGTTGCTCTGGGAACGAAGAGGAGTTGTGTGGAGATACCCAGCTCCGACACCAGGGTAGGGTTAGTAAAAGCTCTAGCAGCCTGTTAATTCAATTTCATTTACATTTAAAAGCTTTATTGGCATGGGAAACATATGTTTACAATGTTAAAGCAAGTGAAGTAGATAATAAACAATATATATATATATATATGAATATATATGAACTGTAAACTTTACACTTACAAAAAAGTTCCAAAATAATAAATACATTCTAAATGTTGTGTTATGTCTATATGTTGTAATGATGTGCAAATATTTAAAGTACAGATGGTTAATGTACAAAAGGATAAGCATAAATATGGGTTGTATTTGAAAAGGTGTTTGTTCTTCACTGGTTGCCCTTTTCTTGTGGCAACAGGTCACAAATATTGCTGCTGTGATGTCACACCGTGGTGTTTAACCCAGTAGATATGGGAGTTTATCAAAATTGGGTTTGTTTTCGAATTCTTTGTGGATCTGTGTAATCTGAGGGAAATATGTCTCTCTAATATGGTCATACGTTGGGCAGGAGGTTAGGAAGTGCAGGTCAGTTTCAACTTCATTTTGTGGGCAGTGAGCACATAGCCTGTCTTCTCTTGAGAGTCAGGTCTGCCTACGGCAGCCTTTCTCAATAGCAAGGCTATGCTCACTGAGTCTGTACATAGTCAAAGATTTCCTTAAGTTTGGTTCAGTCACAGTGGTCAGGTATTCTGCCACTGTGGTCAGGTATTCTGCCACTGTGTACTCTCTGTTTAGGGACAAATGGCATTCGAGTTTGCTCTGTTTTTTGGTCAATTCTTTTCAATGTGTCAAGTAATTATCTTTTTGTTTTCTCATGATTTGGTTGGGTCTAATTGTGTTGTTGTCCTGGGGCTCTGTGGGGTGTGTTTGTGAACAGAGCCCCAGGACCAGCTTGCTTAGGGGACTCTTCTCCAGGTTCATCTCTCTGTAGGTGATGTCTTTGATATGGAAGGTTTGGGAATCGCTTCCTTTTAGGTGGTTGTAGAATTTAATGTATCTTTTCTGGATTTGGATCATTAGTGGGTATCGGCCTAATTCTGCTCTGCATGCATTATTTGGTGTTCTACATCGTACACAGGATATATTTTTGCAGAATTCTACATGCAGAGTCTCAAATTCTCATCCCGTCAGTAGAGGATCCCATCCTCACCATCTTAAATAAATATGCCCCATTCAAGAAATTTAGAACCAGGAACAGATATAGCCCTTGGTTCTCTCCAGACCTGACCGCCCTTAACCAACACAAAAACATCCTATGGCGTTCTGCATTAGCATCGAACAGCCCCCGTGATATGCAACTTTTCAGGGAAGCTAGAGACAGTTAGAGCAGTTAGAAAAGCCAAGGCTAGCTTTTTCAAGCAGAAATTTGCTTCCTGCAACACTAACTCAAAAAGGTTCTGGGACACTGTAAAGTCCATGGAGAATAAGAACACCTCTTCCCAGCTGCCCACTGCACTGAAGATAGGAAACACTGTCACCACCGATAAATCCACTATAATTGAGAATTTCAATAAGCATTTCTCTACGGCTGGCCATGCTTTCCACCTGGCTACCCCTACCCCGGTCAACAGCACTGCACCCCCCACAGCAACTCGCCCAAGCCTTCCCCATTTCTCCTTCACCCAAATCCATATAGCTGATGTTCTGAAAGAGCCGCAAAATCTGGACCCTACAAATCAACCGGCTTGACAATCTGGGCCCTTTCTTTCTAAAATTATCTGCTGAAATTGTTGCCACCCCTATTACTAGCCTGTTCAACCTCTCTTTCATGTTGTCTGAAATGACCAAAGATTGGAAAGCATCTGCTGTCATCCCCCTCTTCAAAGGGTGGGGACACTCTTGACCCAAACTGCTACAGACCTATATCTATCCTACCCTGCCTTTCTAAGGTCTTCGAAAGCCAAGTCAACAAACAGATTACCGACCATTTCGAATCCCACCATACCTTCTCCGCTATGCAATCTGGTTTCAGAGCTGGTCATGGGTGCACCTCAGCCACGCTCAAGGTCCTAAACGATATCTTAACCGCCATCGATAAGAAACATTACTATGCAGCCGTATTCATTGACCTGGCCAAGGCTTTCGACTCTGTCAATCACCACATTCTCATCGGCAGCCTCGGTTTTATCAAATGATTGCCACGCCTGGTTCACCAACTATTTCTCTGATAGAGTTTAGTGTGTCAAATCGGAGGCTCTGTTGTCCGGGCCTCTGGCAGTCTCTATGGGGGTGCCACAGAGTTCAATTCTTGGACCGACTCTCTTCTCTGTATACATCAATGATGTCGCTCTTGCTGCTGGTGAGTCTCTGATCCACTTCTATGCAGACAACACCATTCTGTATACTTCTGGCCCTTCTTTGGACACTGTGTTAACAACCCTCCAGGCGAGCTTCAATGCCATTCAACTCTCCTTCCGTGTCCTCCAATTGCCCGCCCGTCCAGCATCACTACTTTGGACGGCTCTGACTTAGAATACGTGGACAACTACAAATACCTAGGTGTCTGGTTAGACTGTAAACTCTCCTTCCAGACTCACATCAATCTCCAATCCAAAATTAAATCTAGAATTGGCTTCCTATTTCGCAACAAAGCATCCTTCACTCATGCTGCCAAACATACCCTTGTAAAACTGACCATCTTACCAATCCTCGACTTCGGCGATGTCATTTACAAAATAGCCTCCAATACCCTACTCAATAAATTGGATGCAGTCTATCACAGTCTATCACAGTGCCATCCGTTTTGTCACCAAAGCTCCTCTCGTTGGCTGGCCCTCACTTCATACTCGTCGCCAAACCCACTGGCTCCAGGTCATCTACAAGACCCTGCTAGGTAAACTTAACTGGTTAACTGCCTGTTCAGGGGCAGAACAACAGATTTGTACCTTGTCAGCTCGGGTGTTTGAACTTGCAACCTTCCGGTTACTAGTCCAACGCTCTAACCACTAGGCTACCCTGCCGCCTCTACACTCTAACCACTAGGCTACCCTGCCGCCTCGACACTCTAACCACTTGGCTACCCTGCCGCCTCTACACTCTAACTACTAGGCTACCCTGCCGCCCCATCTCTGGTCACCCCCAAAACCAATTCCTCCTTTGGCCGCCTCTCCTTCCAGTTCTCTGCTGCCAATGACTGGAACGAACTACAAAAATCTCTGATTCTGGAAACACTTATCTCCCTCACTAACTTTAAGCACCAGCTGTCAGAGCAGCTCACAGATTACTGCACCAGTACATAGCCCATCTATAATTTAGCCCAAACAACTACCTCTTTCCCTACTGTATTTATTTATTTATTTTGCTCCTTTGCACCCCATTATTTGTATCTCTACTTTGCACATTCTTCCACTGCAAATCTACCATTCCAGTGTTTTACTTGATATATTGTATTTACTTCGCCACCATGGCCTTTTTTTGCCTTTACCTCCCTGATCTCACCTCATTTGCTCACATTGTATATAGACTTATTTTTCTACTGTATTAATGACTGTATGTTTGTTTTACGCCATGTGTAACTCTCTGTTGTTGTATGTGTCGAACTGCTTTGCTTTATCTTGGCCAGGTCGCAATTGTAAATGAGAACTTGTTCTCAACTTGCCTACCTGGTTAAATGAAGGTGAAATAAATATAAATAAATAAAAAATGGTGTTTGTCCCATTTTGGGAATTCTTGGTTGGTGAGTAGACCCCAGACCTCACAACCATAGATGGCAATGGGTTCTATAACTGATTCATTTTTTTTTTTGCCAGATCCTAATTGGTACAGTATGTCGAATTTTATGTTCCTTTGATGGCATAGAATGCCCTTCTTGCCTCGTCTCTCAGATCGTTCACAGCTTTGTGGAAGTTACCTGTGGCGCTGATGTTTAGGCCGAGGTATGTATGGTTACCTGTGGAGCTGATGTTTAGGCCGAGGTATGTATAGTTACCTGTGGCGCTGATGTTTAGGCCGAGGTATGTATAGTTACCTGTGGCGCTGATGTTTAGGCCGAGGTACAGAACGTTTTTTGTGTGCTATAGGGCAACGGTGTCTAGATGGAATTTGTATTTGTGGTCCTGGTGACTGGACTTTTTTTGGAACACCATTATTTTGGTCTTACTGAGATTTACTGTCAGGGCCCAGGTCAGTCAGAATCTGCGCAGAAGATCTAGGTGCTGCTGTAGGCCCTCCTTGGTTGGTGACAGAAGCACCAGATCATCAGCAAACAGTAGACACTTGACTTCAGGTTCTAGTAGGGTGAGGCCGGGTGCTGCAGACTTTTCTAGTGCCCTCGCCAATTCGTTGACATACATGTTGAAGCGGGTGGGGCTTAAGCTGCATCCCTGTCTCACCCCTCAGCCCTGTGGAAAGATTTTTTTTTTGTTGCCTATTTTAACCGCACACTTGCTGTTTGTGTACATGGATTGTATAATGTTGTATGTTTTTCCCCCAACACCACTTTCCATCAATTTGTATAACAGACCCTCATGCCAAATTGAGTCAAAGGCTTTTTTGAAATCAACAAAGCATTGGAAGACTTGCCTTTGCCTTTGTTTTGGTTTGTTTGTTTGTCAATTAGGATGTGCAGGGTGAATACGTGGTCTGTCGTCCGATAATTTGGTAAAAAGCCAATTTGACATTTGCTCAGTACGTTGTTTTCACTAGGAAATGTACGTGTCTGCTGTTAATGATAATGCAGAGGATTTTCCCAAGGTTGCTGTTGACGCATATCACACGGTAGTTATTGGGGTCAAATTTGTCTAAATTTTTGTGGATTGGGGTGATCAGTCCTTGGTTCCAAATAATGGGGAAGATGCAAGAGATAAGGATGAGGTTAAAGAGTTTAAGTATAACCAATTGGATTTTGGTATATGTATATATAACATCAATACCACAGGCCCTTTTGGGGTTGGAGGGTTTGTATTTTGTCCTGTAGTTCATTCAATGTAATTGGAGAATCCCGTGGGTTCTGGTCGTCTTTAATAGTTGATTCTAAGATCTGTATTTGATCATGTATATGTTTTTGCTGTTTGTTCTGTTGTAGAGCCAAAAAGATTGGACAAGTGGTTTACCCATATCTCAGTTTTGGATAGATAACTCTTTGTGTTGTTGTTTGTTTAGTGTTTTCCAATTAACGCAGAAGTGGTTAGAGTCTATGGATTACATTGAGTTGAATTCTGACGTGCTGTTCCTTCTTTTTCCGTAGTGTTTCTATATTGTTTTAGTGATTCACCATAGTGAAGGCGTAGACTCAGGTTTTCCGGGTCTCTATGTTTTTGTTTGGACAGGTTTCTCAATTTCTTTCTCAGATTGTTGCATTCTTCATCAAACCATTTGTCATTGTTGTTCATTTTATTCGCTTATCTATTTGAGATTTCTCTCCCTGTTAATAAGAGCTCTAGCAGCCTCCCTCTCCCTGTTAATAAGAGCTCTAGCAGCCTCCCTCTCCCTGCTAATAAGAGCTCTAGCAGCCTCTCCCCCTGTTAATAAGAGCTCTAGCAGCCTCCCTCTCCCTGTTAATAAGAGCTCTAGCAGCCTCTCCCCCTGTTAATAAGAGCTCTAGCAACCTCCCTCTCTCTGCTAATAAGAGCTGTAGCAGCCTCTCCCCCTGTTAATAAGAGCTCTAGCAGCCTCCCTCTCCCTGTTAATAAGAGCTCAAGCAGCCCCTATCTCCCTGTTAATAAGAGCTCTAGTAGCCTCCCTCTCCCTGCTAATAAGAGCTCTAGCAGCCTCTCCCCCTGTTAATAAGAGCTCTAGCAGCCTCCCTCTCCCTGTTAATAAGAGCTCAAGCAGCCCCTATCTCCCTGTTAATAAGAGCTCTAGTAGCCTCCCTCTCCCTGCTAATAAGAGCTCTAGCAGCCTCTCTCCCTGTTAGTAAGAGCTCAAGCAGCCTCTCTCTCCCTGTTAATAAGAGCTCTGGTTTCTACTGTTAGACACAAGGGCCAATTACCCCAGTCCCTCTGGCAAATAGTTCACCCAGCTGTAGCAGATCCCTCACCACTATTAACCAGCTGTAGCAGATAGTCCCTCACCACTATTAACCAGCTGTAGCAGATAGTCCCTCACCACTATTAACCCAGCTGTAGCATATAGTCCCTCACCACTATTAACCCAGCTGTAGCATATAGTCCCTCACCACTATTAACCCAGCTGTAGCAGATAGTCCATCACCACTATTCACCCAGCTGTAGAAGATAGTCCCTCACCACTATTAACCAGCTGTAGCATATAGTCCCTCACCACTATTAGCCCAGCTGTAGCAGATAGTCCCTCACCACTATTAACCCAGCTGTAGCATATAGTCCCTCACCACTATTAACCAGCTGTAGCAGATCCCTCACCAGACATGTGCATTGAGTAAGAGCTCCACCCTGATCTCCCCTCGCCACTCTATCAAGCCAGAGTTCAGCTCCCTGACACTGGAAATCCCCTGAGGCATCTGCTGCTCACCCAAACCCAACTGAGGAATGGTGTGTGTGTGTGTGTGTGTGTGTGTGTGTGTGTGTGTGTGTGTGTGTGTGTGTGTGTGTGTGTGTGTGTGTGTGTGTGTGTGTGTGTGTGTGTGTGTTGTGTGTGTGTGTGTGTGTGTGTGTGTGTGTGTGTGTGTGTGTGTGTGTGTGTGTGTGTGTGTGTGTGTGTGTGTGTGTGTGTGTGTGTGTGTGTCTGTCTGTGTGTGTGTCTGTGTGTCCTGGCTCCTGTCCTGCTAAAGACAGGCTAAGGAGGCTCTCTTTCCCCTTGGCCCCCAGACACGTGCACACACTCACACTCACACACAAAGACAAACACACTCGCAGAGTGGTTGGGTGGAGGAACTGGGCTGAGCTGAGGAACACTGGGCAGCACACCATCCTGGCCCTCTGGCTGATAAAGAGGGGAGGAGGAAACCAATAGCCTTAAAACAATAGTGTTATCAGCAGGCTGTGGAGTTCCTGTCCAATGTTAACCCCTACTGACCCAACACTGAGCTGTTACAACCCCTACTGACCCAACACTGAGCTGTTACAACCCCTACTGACCCAACACTGAGCTGTTACAACCCCTACTGACCCAACACTGAGCTGCTACAACAGGGGACTGACATGTTAACCCCTACTGACCCAACACTGAGCTGCTACAACCCCTACTGACCCAACACTGAGCTGCTACAACCTCTACTGACCCAACACTGAGCTCCTACAACCCCTACTGACCCAACACTGAGCTGTTACAACCCCTACTGACCCAACACTGAGCTGTTACAACCCTTACTGACCCAACACTGAGCTGTTACAACCCCTACTGACCCAACACTGAGCTGTTACAACCCCTACTGACCCAACACTGAGCTGCTACAACCCCTACTGACCCAACACTGAGCTGCTACAACAGGGGACTGACATGTTAACCTCTACTGACCCAACACTGAGCTGCTACAACCTCTACTGACCCAACACTGAGCTGCTACAACAGGGGACTGACATGTTAACCTCTACTGACCCAACACTGAGCTGCTACAACAGGGGACTGACATGTTAACCTCTACTGACCCAACACTGAGCTGCTACAACCTCTACTGACCCAACATTGAGCTGCTACAACCTCTACTGACCCAACACTGAGCTGCTACAACAGGGGGACTGACATGTTAACCTCAACTGACCCAACACTGAGCTGCTACAACCTCTACTGACCCAACACTGAGCTGCTACAACCCATACTGACCCAACACTGAGCTGCTACAACCCCTACTGACCCAACACTGAGCTGTTACAACCTGTACTGACCCAACACTGAGCTGCTACAACCTCTACTGACCCAACACTGAGCTGCTACAACAGGGGGACTGGCATGTTAACCTCAACTGACCCAACACTGAGCTGCTACAACCTCTACTGACCCAACACTGAGCTGCTACAACCCCTACTGACCCAACACTGAGCTGCTACAACCCCTACTGACCCAACACTGAGCTGTTACAACCCCTACTGACCCAACACTGAGCTGCTACAACAGGGGACTGACATGTTAACCTCTACTGACCCAACACTGAGCTGTTACAACCCCTACTGACCCAACACTGAGCTGCTACAACCCCTACTGACCCAACACTGAGCTGTTACAACCCCTACTGACCCAACACTGAGCTGCTACAACCCCTACTGACCCAACACTGAGCTGCTACAACAGGGGACTGACATGTTAACCTCTACTGACCCAACACTGAGCTGCTACAACCTCTACTGACCCAACACTGAGCTGCTACAACAGGGGACTGACATGTTAACCTCTACTGACCCAACACTGAGCTGCTACAACAGGGGACTGACATGTTAACCTCTACTGACCCAACACTGAGCTGCTACAACCTCTACTGACCCAACATTGAGCTGCTACAACCTCTACTGACCCAACACTGAGCTGCTACAACAGGGGGACTGACATGTTAACCTCAACTGACCCAACACTGAGCTGCTACAACCTCTACTGACCCAACACTGAGCTGCTACAACCCATACTGACCCAACACTGAGCTGCTACAACCCCTACTGACCCAACACTGAGCTGTTACAACCTGTACTGACCCAACACTGAGCTGCTACAACCTCTACTGACCCAACACTGAGCTGCTACAACAGGGGGACTGGCATGTTAACCTCAACTGACCCAACACTGAGCTGCTACAACCTCTACTGACCCAACACTGAGCTGCTACAACCCCTACTGACCCAACACTGAGCTGCTACAACCCCTACTGACCCAACACTGAGCTGTTACAACCCCTACTGACCCAACACTGAGCTGCTACAACAGGGGACTGACATGTTAACCTCTACTGACCCAACACTGAGCTGTTACAACCCCTACTGACCCAACACTGAGCTGCTACAACCCCTACTGACCCAACACTGAGCTGCTACAACAGGGGACTGACATGTTAACCTCTACTGACCCAACACTGAGCTGTTACAACCCCTACTGACCCAACACTGAGCTGCTACAACCTCTACTGACCAAACACTGAGCTGCTACAACCTCTACTGACCCAACACTGAGCTGCTACAACAGGGGACTGACATGTTAACCCCTACTGACCCAACACTGAGCTGCTACAACCCCTACTGACCCAACACTGAGCTGCTACAACCCCTACTGACCCAACACTGAGCTGCTACAACGGGACTGACATGTTAACCTCTACTGACCCAACACTGAGCTGCTACAACCCCTACTGACCCAACACTGAGCTGCTACAACCTCTACTGGCCCAACACTGAGCTGCTACAACAGGGGGCTGACATGTTATCCTCTACTGACCCAACACTGAGCTGTTACAACCCCTACTGACCCAACACTGAGCTGCTACAACCCCTACTGACCCAACACTGAGCTGTTACAACCCCTACTGACCTAACACTGAGCTGCTACAACAGGGGACTGACATGTTAACCTCTACTGACCCAACACTGAGCTGTTACAACCCCTACTGACCCAACACTGAGCTGCTACAAACCCTACTGACCCAACACTGAGCTGCTACAACAGGGGACTGACATGTTAACCTCTACTGACCCAACACTGAGCTGTTACAACCCCTACTGACCCAACACTGAGCTGCTACAACAGGGGACTGACATGTTAACCTCTACTGACCCAACACTGAGCTGTTACAACCCCTACTGACCCAACACTGAGCTGCTACAACCTCTACTGACCCAACACTGATCTGCTACAACCCCTACTGACCCAACACTGAGCTGCTACAACTTCTACTGACCCAACACTGAGCTGCTACAACCTCTACTGACCCAACACTGAGCTGCTACAACAGGGGACTGACATGTTAACCCCTACTGACCCAACACTGTGCTGCTACAACCCCTACTGACCCAACACTGAGCTGCTACAACCCCTACTGACCCAACACTGAGCTGCTACAACCCCTACTGACCCAACACTGAGCTGCTACAACGGGACTGACATGTTAACCTCTACTGACCCAACACTGAGCTGCTACAACCCCTACTGACCCCAACACTGAGCTGCTACAACCTCTACTGGCCCAACACTGATCTGCTACAACAGGGGGCTGACATGTTAACCTCTACTGACCCAACACTGAGCTGTTACAACCCCTACTGACCCAACACTGAGCTGCTACAACAGGGGACTGACATGTTAACCCCTACTGACCCAACACTGAGCTGTTACAACCCCTACTGACCCAACACTGAGCTGCTACAACCTCTACTGACCCAACACTGAGCTGCTACAACCCAACACTGAGCTGCTACAAACTCTAATGACCCAACACTGAGCTTCTACAACCTCTACTGACCCAACACTGAGCTGCTTCAACAGGGGACTGACATGTTAACCCCTACTGACCCAACACTGAGCTGCTAAAACCCCTACTGACCCAACACTGAGCTGCTACAACAGGGGACTGACATGTTAACCTCTACTGACCCAACACTGAGCTGCTACAACAGGGGACTGACATGTTAACCTCTACTGACCCAACACTGAGCTGTTACAACCCCTACAGACCCAACACTGAGCTGCTACAACAGGGGACTGACATGTTAACCTCTACTGACCCAACACTGAGCTGCTACAACAGGGGACTGACATGTTAACCTCTACTGACCCAACACTGAGCTGCTACAACCTCTACTGACCCAACATTGAGCTGCTACAACCTCTACTGACCCAACACTGAGCTGCTACAACAGGGGGACTGACATGTTAACCTCAACTGACCCAACACTGAGCTGCTACAACCTCTACTGACCCAACACTGAGCTGCTACAACCCATACTGACCCAACACTGAGCTGCTACAACCCCTACTGACCCAACACTGAGCTGTTACAACCTGTACTGACCCAACACTGAGCTGCTACAACCTCTACTGACCCAACACTGAGCTGCTACAACAGGGGGACTGGCATGTTAACCTCAACTGACCCAACACTGAGCTGCTACAACCTCTACTGACCCAACACTGAGCTGCTACAACCCCTACTGACCCAACACTGAGCTGCTACAACCCCTACTGACCCAACACTGAGCTGTTACAACCCCTACTGACCCAACACTGAGCTGCTACAACCCCTACTGACCCAACACTGAGCTGCTACAACAGGGGACTGACATGTTAACCTCTACTGACCCAGAACTGAGCTGCTACAACCCTTACTGACCCAACACTGAGCTGTTACAACCCCTACTGACCCAACACTGAGCTGCTACAACCCCTACTGACCCAACACTGAGCTGTTACAACCCCTACTGACCTAACACTGAGCTGCTACAACAGGGGACTGACATGTTAACCTCTACTGACCCAACACTGAGCTGTTACAACCCCTACTGACCCAACACTGAGCTGCTACAACCCCTACTGACCCAACACTGAGCTGCTACAACAGGGGACTGACATGTTAACCTCTACTGACCCAACACTGAGCTGTTACAACCCCTACTGACCCAACACTGAGCTGCTACAACCTCTACTGGCCAAACACTGAGCTGCTACAACCTCTACTGACCCAACACTGAGCTGCTACAACAGGGGACTGACATGTTAACCCCTACTGACCCAACACTGAGCTGCTACAACCCCTACTGACCCAACACTGAGCTGCTACAACCCCTACTGACCCAACACTGAGCTGCTACAACGGGACTGACATGTTAACCTCTACTGACCCAACACTGAGCTGCTACAACCCCTACTGACCCAACACTGAGCTGCTACAACCTCTACTGGCCCAACACTGAGCTGCTACAACAGGGGGCTGACATGTTAACCTCTACTGACCCAACACTGAGCTGTTACAACCCCTACTGACCCAACACTGAGCTGCTACAACCCCTACTGACCCAACACTGAGCTGTTACAACCCCTACTGACCTAACACTGAGCTGCTACAACAGGGGACTGACATGTTAACCTCTACTGACCCAACACTGAGCTGTTACAACCCTACTGACCCAACACTGAGCTGCTACAAACCCTACTGACCCAACACTGAGCTGCTACAACAGGGGACTGACATGTTAACCTCTACTGACCCAACACTGAGCTGTTACAACCCCTACTGACCCAACACTGAGCTGCTACAACAGGGGACTGACCCAACACTGATCTGCTACAACCCCTACTGACCCAACACTGAGCTGCTACAACTTCTACTGACCCAACACTGAGCTGCTACAACCTCTACTGACCCAACACTGAGCTGCTACAACAGGGGACTGACATGTTAACCCCTACTGACCCAACACTGTGCTGCTACAACCCCTACTGACCCAACACTGAGCTGCTACAACCCCTACTGACCCAACACTGAGCTGCTACAACCCCTACTGACCCAACACTGAGCTGCTACAATGGGACTGACATGTTAACCTCTACTGACCCAACACTGAGCTGCTACAACCCCTACTGACCCAACACTGAGCTGCTACAACCTCTACTGGCCCAACACTGAGCTGCTACAACAGGGGGCTGACATGTTAACCTCTACTGACCCAACACTGAGCTGTTACAACCCCTACTGACCCAACACTGAGCTGCTACAACAGGGGACTGACATGTTAACCCCTACTGACCCAACACTGAGCTGTTACAACCCCTACTGACCCAACACTGAGCTGCTACAACCTCTACTGACCCAACACTGAGCTGCTACAACCCAACACTGAGCTGCTACAAACTCTAATGACCCAACACTGAGCTTCTACAACCTCTACTGACCCAACACTGAGCTGCTTCAACAGGGGACTGACATGTTAACCCCTACTGACCCAACACTGAGCTGCTAAAACCCCTACTGACCCAACACTGAGCTGCTACAACAGGGGACTGACATGTTAACCTCTACTGACCCAACACTGAGCTGCTACAACCCCTACTGACCCAACACTGAGCTGCTACAACCCCTACTGACCCAACACTGAGCTGCTACAACCCCTACTGACCCAACACTGAGCTGTTACAACCCCTACTGACCCAACACTGAGCTGCTACAACCCCTACTGACCCAACACTGAGCTGCTACAACAGGGGACTGACATGTTAACCTCTACTGACCCAACACTGAGCTGCTACAAACTCTACTGACCCAACACTGAGCTGCTACAAACTCTACTGACCCAACACTGAGCTGCTACAACCTCTACTGACCCAACACTGAGCTGCTACAACAGGGGACTGACATGTTAACCCCTACTGACCCAACACTGAGCTGCTACAACCCCTACTGACCAAACACTGAGCTGCTACAACCCCTACTGACCCAACACTGAGCTGCTACAACCTCTACTGACCCAACACTGAGCTGCTACAACCCAACACTGAGCTGCTACAAACTCTACTGACCCAACACTGAGCTGCTACAACCTCTACTGACCCAACACTGAGCTGCTACAACCCAACACTGAGCTGCTACAAACTCTACTGACCCAACACTGAGCTGCTACAAACTCTACTGACCCAACACTGAGCTTCTACAAACTCTACTGACCCAACACTGAGCTGCTACAACCCCTACTGACCCAACACTGAGCTGCTACAACCCCTACTGATCCAACACTGAGCTGCTACAACCCCTACTGACACAACACTGAGCTGTTACAACCCCTACTGACCCAACACTGAGCTGCTACAACCCCTACTGACCCAACACTGAGCTGCTACAACAGGGGATTGACATGTTAACCTCTACTGACCCAACACTGAGCTGCTACAAACTCTACTGACCCAACACTGAGCTGCTACAAACTCTACTGACCCAACACTGAGCTGCTACAACCTCTACTGACCCAACACTGAGCTGCTACAACAGGGGACTGACATGTTAACCCCTACTGACCCAACACTGAGCTGCTACAACCCCTACTGACCAAACACTGAGCTGCTACAACCCCTACTGACCCAACACTGAGCTGCTACAACCTCTACTGACCCAACACTGAGCTGCTACAACCCCTACTGACCAAACACTGAGCTGCTACAACCCCTACTGACCCAACACTGAGCTGCTACAACCTCTACTGACCCAACACTGAGCTGCTACAACCCAACACTGAGCTGCTACAAACTCTACTGACCCAACACTGAGCTGCTACAACCTCTACTGACCCAACACTGAGCTGCTACAACCCAACACTGAGCTGCTACAAACTCTACTGACCCAACACTGAGCTGCTACAAACTCTACTGACCCAACACTGAGCTTCTACAAACTCTACTGACCCAACACTGAGCTGCTACAACCCCTACTGACCCAACACTGAGCTGCTACAACCCCTACTGACCCAACACTGAGCTGCTACAACCCCTACTGACACAACACTGAGCTGTTACAACCCCTACTGACCCAACACTGAGCTGCTACAACCCCTACTGACCCAACACTGAGCTGCTACAACAGGGGATTGACATGTTAACCTCTACTGACCCAACACTGAGCTGCTACAAACTCTACTGACCCAACACTGAGCTGCTACAAACTCTACTGACCCAACACTGAGCTGCTACAACCTCTACTGACCCAACACTGAGCTGCTACAACAGGGGACTGACATGTTAACCCCTACAGACCCAACACTGAGCTGCTACAACCCCTACTGACCAAACACTGAGCTGCTACAACCCCTACTGACCCAACACTGAGCTGCTACAACCTCTACTGACCCAACACTGAGCTGCTACAACCCAACACTGAGCTGCTACAAACTCTACTGACCCAACACTGAGCTGCTACAACCTCTACTGACCCAACACTGAGCTGCTACAACCCAACACTGAGCTGCTACAAACTCTACTGACCCAACACTGAGCTTCTACAACCTCTACTGACCCAACACTGAGCTGCTTCAACAGGGGACTGACATGTTAACCCCTACTGACCCAACACTGAGCTAGTAAAACCCCTACTGAACCAACACTGAGCTGCTACAACCCCTACAGACCCAACACTGAGCTGCTACAACAGGGGACTGACATGTTAACCTCTACTGACCCAACACTGAGCTGCTACAACCCCTACTGACCCAACACTGAGCTGCTACAACCCCTACTGACCCAACACTGAGCTGCTACAACCCCTACTGACCCAACACTGAGCTGTTACAACCCCTACTGACCCAACACTGAGCTGCTACAACCCCTACTGACCCAACACTGAGCTGCTACAACAGGGGACTGACATGTTAACCTCTACTGACCCAACACTGAGCTGCTACAAACTCTACTGACCCAACACTGAGCTGCTACAAACTCTACTGACCCAACACTGAGCTGCTACAACCTCTACTGACCCAACACTGAGCTGCTACAACAGGGGACTGACATGTTAACCCCTACTGACCCAACACTGAGCTGCTACAACCCCTACTGACCAAACACTGAGCTGCTACAACCCCTACTGACCCAACACTGAGCTGCTACAACCCCTACTGACCCAACACTGAGCTGCTACAACCCAACACTGAGCTGCTACAAACTCTACTGACCCAACACTGAGCTGCTACAACCTCTACTGACCCAACACTGAGCTGCTACAACCCAACACTGAGCTGCTACAAACTCTACTGACCCAACACTGAGCTGCTACAAACTCTACTGACCCAACACTGAGCTTCTACAAACTCTACTGACCCAACACTGAGCTGCTACAACCCCTACTGACCCAACACTGAGCTGCTACAACCCCTACTGACCCAACACTGAGCTGCTACAACCCCTACTGACCCAACACTGAGCTGTTACAACCCCTACTGACACAACACTGAGCTGCTACAACCCCTACTGACCCAACACTGAGCTGCTACAACAGGGGACTGACATGTTAACCTCTACTGACCCAACACTGAGCTGCTACAAACTCTACTGACCCAACACTGAGCTGCTACAAACTCTACTGACCCAACACTGAGCTGCTACAACCTCTACTGACCCAACACTGAGCTGCTACAACAGGGGACTGACATGTTAACCTCTACTGACCCAACACTGAGCTGCTACAACCCCTACTGACCAAACACTGAGCTGCTACAACCCCTACTGACCCAACACTGAGCTGCTACAACCTCTACTGACCCAACACTGAGCTGCTACAACCCAACACTGAGCTGCTACAAACTCTACTGACCCAACACTGAGCTGCTACAACCTCTACTGACCCAACACTGAGCTGCTACAACCCAACACTGAGCTGCTACAAACTCTACTGACCCAACACTGAGCTTCTACAACCTCTACTGACCCAACACTGAGCTGCTTCAACAGGAGACTGACATGTTAACCCCTACTGACCCAACACTGAGCTGCTAAAACCCCTACTGAACCAACACTGAGCTGCTACAACCCCTACTGACCCAACACTGAGCTGCTACAACAGGGGACTGACATGTTAACCTCTACTGACCCAACACTGAGCTGCTACAACCCCTACTGACCCAACACTGAGCTGCTACAACCCCTACTGACCCAACACTGAGCTGCTACAACCCCTACTGACCCAACACTGAGCTGCTACAACAGGGGACTGACATGTTAACCTCTACTGAGCCAACACTGAGCTGCTACAAACTCTACTGACCCAACACTGAGCTGCTACAAACTCTACTGACCCAACACTGAGCTGCTACAACCTCTACTGACCCAACACTGAGCTGCTACAACAGTGGACTGACATGTTAACCCCTACTGACCCAACACTGAGCTGCTACAACCCCTACTGACCAAACACTGAGCTGCTAAAACCCCTACTGACCCAACACTGAGCTGCTACAACAGGGGACTGACATGTTATCCTCTACTGACCCAACACTGAGCTGCTACAACCCCTACTGACCCAACACTGAGCTGCTACAACTCCTACTGACACAACACTGAGCTGCTACAACCCCTACTGACCCAACACTGAGCTGCTACAACAGGGGACTGACATGTTAACCTCTACTGACCCAACACTGAGCTGCTACAACCCCTACTGACCCAACACTGAGCTACTACAACCCCTACTGACCTAACACTGAGCTGTTACAACCCCTACTGACCCAACACTGAGCTGCTACAACCTCTACTGACCCAACACTGAGCTGCTACAACCTCTACTGACCCAACACTGAGCTGCTACAACAGGGGACTGACATGTTAACCCCTACTGACCCAACACTGTGCTGCTACAACCCCTACTGACCCAACACTGAGCTGCTACAACCTCTACTGACCCAACACTGAGCTGCTACAACAGGGGACTGACATGTTAACCTCTACTGGCCCAACACTGAGCTGCTACAACCTCTACTGACCCAACACTGAGCTGCTACAACAGGGGACTGACATGTTAACCTCTACTGACCCAACACTGAGCTGCTACAACAGGGGACTGACATGTTAACCTCTACTGACCCAACACTGAGCTGCTACAACCCCTACTGACCCAACACTGAGCTGCTACAACCCCTACTGACCCAACACTGAGCTGCTACAACCTCTACTGACCCAACATTGAGCTGCTACAACCTCTACTGACCCAACACTGAGCTGATACAACAGGGGGACTGACATGTTAACCTCAACTGACCCAACACTGAGCTGCTACAACCTCTACTGACCCAACACTGAGCTGCTACAACCCATACTGACCCAAACTGAGCTGCTACAACCCCTACTGACCCAACACTGAGCTGTTACAACCTGTACTGACCCAAAACTGAGCTGCTACAACCTCTACTGACCCAACACTGAGCTGCTACAACAGGGGGACTGGCATGTTAACCTCAACTGACCCAACACTGAGCTGCTACAACCTCTACTGACCCAACACTGAGCTGCTACAACCCCTACTGACCCAACACTGAGCTGCTACAACCCCTACTGACCCAACACTGAGCTGTTACAACCCCTACTGACCCAACACTGAGCTGCTACAACCCCTACTGACCCAACACTGAGCTGTTACAACCCCTACTGACCTAACACTGAGCTGCTACAACAGGGGACTGGCAAGTTAACCTCTACTGACCCAACACTGAGCTGTTACAACCCCTACTGACCCAACACTGAGCTGCTACAACCCCTACTGACCCAACACTGAGCTGCTACAACAGGGGACTGACATGTTAACCTCTACTGACCCAACACTGAGCTGTTACAACCCCTACTGACCCAACACTGAGCTGCTACAACCTCTACTGACCAAACACTGAGCTGCTACAACCTCTACTGACCCAACACTGAGCTGCTACAACAGGGGACTTACATGTTAACGCCTACTGACCCAACACTGAGCTGCTACAACCCCTACTGACCCAACACTGAGCTGCTACAACCCCTACTGACCCAACACTGAGCTGCTACAACGGGACTGACATGTTAACCTCTACTGACCCAACACTGAGCTGCTACAACCCCTACTGACCCAACACTGAGCTTCTACAACCTCTACTGGCCCAACACTGAGCTGCTACAACAGGGGGCTGACATGTTAACCTCTACTGACCCAACACTGAGCTGTTACAACCCCTACTGACCCAACACTGAGCTGCTACAACCCCTACTGACCCAACACTGAGCTGTTACAACCCCTACTGACCTAACACTGAGCTGCTACAACAGGGGACTGACATGTTAACCTCTACTGACCCAACACTGAGCTGTTACAACCCCTACTGACCCAACACTGAGCTGCTACAACCCCTACTGACCCAACACTGAGCTGCTACAACAGGGGACTGACATGTTAACCTCTACTGACCCAACACTGAGCTGTTACAACCCCTACTGACCCAACACTGAGCTGTTACAACCCCTACTGACCCAACACTGAGCTGCTACAACAGGGGACTGACATGTTAACCTCTACTGACCCAACACTGAGCTGTTACAACCCCTACTGACCCAACACTGAGCTGCTACAACCTCTACTGACCCAACACTGATCTGCTACAACCCCTACTGACCCAACACTGAGCTGCTACAACTTCTACTGACCCAACACTGAGCTGCTACAACCTCTACTGACCCAACACTGAGCTGCTACAACAGGGGACTGACATGTTAACCCCTACTGACCCAACACTGTGCTGCTACAACCCCTACTGACCCAACACTGAGCTGCTACAACCCCTACTGACCCAACACTGAGCTGCTACAACCCCTACTGACCCAACACTGAGCTGCTACAACGGGACTGACATGTTAACCTCTACTGACCCAACACTGAGCTGCTACAACCCCTACTGACCCAACACTGAGCTGCTACAACCCCTACTGACCCAACACTGAGCTGCTACAACCTCTACTGACCCAACATTGAGCTGCTACAACCTCTACTGACCCAACACTGAGCTGCTACAACAGGGGGACTGACATGTTAACCTCAACTGACCCAACACTGAGCTGCTACAACCTCTACTGACCCAACACTGAGCTGCTACAACCCATACTGACCCAACACTGAGCTGCTACAACCCCTACTGACCCAACACTGAGCTGTTACAACCTGTACTGACCCAACACTGAGCTGCTACAACCTCTACTGACCCAACACTGAGCTGCTACAACCCCTACTGACCCAACACTGAGCTGCTACAACCCCTACTGACCCAACACTGAGCTGTTACAACCCCTACTGACCCAACACTGAGCTGCTACAACCCCTACTGACCCAACACTGAGCTGCTACAACAGGGGACTGACATGTTAACCTCTACTGACCCAGAACTGAGCTGCTACAACCCTTACTGACCCAACACTGAGCTGTTACAACCCCTACTGACCCAACACTGAGCTGCTACAACCCCTACTGACCCAACACTGAGCTGTTACAACCCCTACTGACCTAACACTGAGCTGCTACAACAGGGGACTGACATGTTAACCTCTACTGACCCAACACTGAGCTGTTACAACCCCTACTGACCCAACACTGAGCTGCTACAACCCCTACTGACCCAACACTGAGCTGCTACAACAGGGGACTGACATGTTAACCTCTACTGACCCAACACTGAGCTGTTACAACCCCTACTGACCCAACACTGAGCTGCTACAACCTCTACTGACCAAACACTGAGCTGCTACAACCTCTACTGACCCAACACTGAGCTGCTACAACAGGGGACTGACATGTTAACCCCTACTGACCCAACACTGAGCTGCTACAACCCCTACTGACCCAACACTGAGCTGCTACAACCCCTACTGACCCAACACTGAGCTGCTACAACGGGACTGACATGTTAACCTCTACTGACCCAACACTGAGCTGCTACAACCCCTACTGACCCAACACTGAGCTGCTACAACCTCTACTGGCCCAACACTGAGCTGCTACAACAGGGGGCTGACATGTTAACCTCTACTGACCCAACACTGAGCTGTTACAAACCCCTACTGACCCAACACTGAGCTGCTACAACCCCTACTGACCCAACACTGAGCTGTTACAACCCCTACTGACCTAACACTGAGCTGCTACAACAGGGGACTGACATGTTAACCTCTACTGACCCAACACTGAGCTGTTACAACCCCTACTGACCCAACACTGAGCTGCTACAACCCCTACTGACCCAACACTGAGCTGCTACAACAGGGGACTGACATGTTAACCTCTACTGACCCAACACTGAGCTGTTACAACCCCTACTGACCCAACACTGAGCTGCTACAACAGGGGACTGACATGTTAACCTCTACTGACCCAACACTGAGCTGTTACAACCCCTACTGACCCAACACTGAGCTGCTACAACCTCTACTGACCCAACACTGATCTGCTACAACCCCTACTGACCCAACACTGAGCTGCTACAACTTCTACTGACCCAACACTGAGCTGCTACAACCTCTACTGACCCAACACTGAGCTGCTACAACAGGGGACTGACATGTTAACCCCTACTGACCCAACACTGTGCTGCTACAACTTCTACTGACCCAACACTGAGCTGCTACAACCCCTACTGACCTAACACTGAGCTGCTACAACAGGGGACTGACATGTTAACCTCTACTGACCCAACACTGAGCTGTTACAACCCCTACTGACCCAACACTGAGCTGCTACAACCCCTACTGACCCAACACTGAGCTGCTACAACAGGGGACTGACATGTTAACCTCTACTGACCCAACACTGAGCTGTTACAACCCCTACTGACCCAACACTGAGCTGCTACAACCTCTACTGACCAAACACTGAGCTGCTACAACCTCTACTGACTCAACACTGAGCTGCTACAACAGGGGACTGACATGTTAACCCCTACTGACCCAACACTGAGCTGCTACAACCCCTACTGACCCAACACTGAGCTGCTACAACCCCTACTGACCCAACACTGAGCTGCTACAACGGGACTGACATGTTAACCTCTACTGACCCAACACTGAGCTGCTACAACCCCTACTGACCCAACACTGAGCTGCTACAACCTCTACTGGCCCAACACTGAGCTGCTACAACAGGGGGCTGACATGTTAACCTCTACTGACCCAACACTGAGCTGTTACAACCCCTACTGACCCAACACTGAGCTGCTACAACCCCTACTGACCCAACACTGAGCTGTTACAACCCCTACTGACCTAACACTGAGCTGCTACAACAGGGGACTGACATGTTAACCTCTACTGACCCAACACTGAGCTGTTACAACCCCTACTGACCCAACACTGAGCTGCTACAACCCCTACTGACCCAACACTGAGCTGCTACAACAGGGGACTGACATGTTAACCTCTACTGACCCAACACTGAGCTGTTACAACCCCTACTGACCCAACACTGAGCTGCTACAACAGGGGACTGACATGTTAACCTCTACTGACCCAACACTGAGCTGTTACAACCCCTACTGACCCAACACTGAGCTGCTACAACCTCTACTGACCCAACACTGATCTGCTACAACCCCTACTGACCCAACACTGAGCTGCTACAACCTCTACTGACCCAACACTGAGCTGCTACAACCTCTACTGACCCAACACTGAGCTGCTACAACAGGGGACTGACATGTTAACCCCTACTGACCCAACACTGTGCTGCTACAACCCCTACTGACCCAACACTGAGCTGCTACAACCCCTACTGACCCAACACTGAGCTGCTACAACCCCTACTGACCCAACACTGAGCTGCTACAACGGGACTGACATGTTAACCTCTACTGACCCAACACTGAGCTGCTACAACCCCTACTGACCCAACACTGAGCTGCTACAACCTCTACTGGCCCAACACTGAGCTGCTACAACAGGGGGCTGACATGTTAACCTCTACTGACCCAACACTGAGCTGTTACAACCCCTACTGACCCAACACTGAGCTGCTACAACAGGGGACTGACATGTTAACCCCTACTGACCCAACACTGAGCTGTTACAACCCCTACTGACCCAACACTGAGCTGCTACAACCTCTACTGACCCAACACTGAGCTGCTACAACCCAACACTGAGCTGCTACAAACTCTACTGACCCAACACTGAGCTTCTACAACCTCTACTGACCCAACACTGAGCTGCTTCAACAGGGGACGGACATGTTAACCCCTACTGACCCAACACTGAGCTGCTAAAACCCCTACTGACCCAACACTGAGCTGCTACAACAGGGGACTGACATGTTAACCTCTACTGACCCAACACTGAGCTGCTACAACCCCTACTGACCCAACACTGAGCTGCTACAACCCCTACTGACCCAACACTGAGCTGCTACAACCCCTACTGACCCAACACTGAGCTGTTACAACCCCTACTGACCCATCACTGAGCTGCTACAACCCCTACTGACCCAACACTGAGCTGCTACAACAGGGGACTGACATGTTAACCTCTACTGACCAAACACTGAGCCTGCTACAACCTCTACTGACCCAACACTGAGCTGCTACAAACTCTACTGACCCAACACTGAGCTGCTACAACCCCTACTGACCCAACACTGAGCTGCTACAACCTCTACTGACCCAACACTGAGCTGCTACAACCTCTACTGACACAACACTGAGCTGCTACAACCTCTACTGACCCAACACTGAGCTGCTACAACCTCTACTGACCCAACACTGAGCTGCTACAACAGGGGACTGACATGTTAACCCCTACTGACCCAACACTGAGCTGCTACAACCCCTACTGACCAAACACTGAGCTGCTACAACCCCTACTGACCCAACACTGAGCTGCTACAACCTCTACTGACCCAACACTGAGCTGCTACAACCCAACACTGAGCTGCTACAAACTCTACTGGCCCAACACTGAGCTGCTACAACCTCTACTGACCCAACACTGAGCTGCTACAACCCAACACTGAGCTGCTACAAACTCTACTGACCCAACACTGAGCTGCTACAAACTCTACTGACCCAACACTGAGCTTCTACAAACTCTACTGACCCAACACTGAGCTGCTACAACCCCTACTGACCCAACACTGAGCTGCTACAACCCCTACTGACCCAACACTGAGCTGCTACAACCCCTACTGACCCAACACTGAGCTGTTACAACCCCTACTGACCCAACACTGAGCTGCTACAACCCCTACTGACCCAACACTGAGCTGCTACAAACAGGGGACTGACATGTTAACCTCTACTGACCCAACACTGAGCTGCTACAAACTCTACTGACCCAACACTGAGCTGCTACAAACTCTACTGACCCAACACTGAGCTGCTACAACCTCTACTGACCCAACACTGAGCTGCTACAACAGGGGACTGACATGTTAACCCCTACTGACCCAACACTGAGCTGCTACAACCCCTACTGACCAAACACTGAGCTGCTACAACCCCTACTGACCCAACACTGAGCTGCTACAACCTCTACTGACCCAACACTGAGCTGCTACAACCCAACACTGAGCTGCTACAAACTCTACTGACCCAACACTGAGCTGCTACAACCTCTACTGACCCAACACTGAGCTGCTACAACCCAACACTGAGCTGCTACAACCTCTACTGACCCAACACTGAGCTGCTACAACCCAACACTGAGCTGCTACAAACTCTACTGACCCAACACTGAGCTTCTACAACCTCTACTGACCCAACACTGAGCTGCTACAACCCCTACTGACCCAACACTGAGCTGCTTCAACAGGGGACTGACATGTTAACCCCTACTGACCCAACACTGAGCTGCTAAAACCCCTACTGAACCAACACTGAGCTGCTACAACCCCTACTGACCCAACACTGAGCTGCTACAACAGGGGACTGACATGTTAACCTCTACTGACCCAACACTGAGCTGCTACAACCCCTACTGACCCAACACTGAGCTGCTACAACCCCTACTGACCCAACACTGAGCTGCTACAACCCCTACTGACCCAACACTGAGCTGTTACAACCCCTACTGACCCAACACTGAGCTGCTACAACCCCTACTGACCCAACACTGAGCTGCTACAACAGGGGACTGACATGTTAACCTCTACTGAGCCAACACTGAGCTGCTACAAACTCTACTGACCCAACACTGAGCTGCTACAAACTCTACTGACCCAACACTGAGCTGCTACAACCTCTACTGACCCAACACTGAGCTGCTACAACAGGGGACTGACATGTTAACCCCTACTGACCCAACACTGAGCTGCTACAACCCCTACTGACCAAACACTGAGCTGCTACAACCCCTACTGACCCAACACTGAGCTGCTACAACAGGGGACTGACATGTTATCCTCTACTGACCCAACACTGAGCAGCTACAACAGGGGACTGACATGTTAACCTCTACTGAGCCAACACCGAGCTGCTACAAACTCTACTGACCCAACACTGAGCTGCTACAAACTCTACTGACCCAACACTGAGCTGCTACAACCTCTACTGACCCAACACTGAGCTGCTACAAACTCTACTGACCCAACACTGAGCTGCTACAACCTCTACTGACCCAACACTGAGCTGCTACAACAGGGGACTGACATGTTAACCCCTACTGACCCAACACTGAGCTGCTACAACCCCTACTGACCAAACACTGAGCTGCTACAACCCCTACTGACCCAACACTGAGCTGCTACAACCTCTACTGACCCAACACTGAGCTGCTACAACCCAACACTGAGCTGCTACAAACTCTACTGACCCAACACTGAGCTGCTACAACCTCTACTGACCCAACACTGAGCTGCTACAACCCAACACTGAGCTGCTACAACCTCTACTGACCCAACACTGAGCTGCTACAACCCAACAATGAGCTGCTACAAACTCTACTGACCCAACACTGAGCTTCTACAACCTCTACTGACCCAACACTGAGCTGCTACAACCCCTACTGACCCAACACTGAGCTGCTTCAACAGGGGACTGACATGTTAACCCCTACTGACCCAACACTGAGCTGCTAAAACCCCTACTGAACCAACACTGAGCTGCTACAACCCCTACTGACCCAACACTGAGCTGCTACAACAGGGGACTGACATGTTAACCTCTACTGACCCAACACTGAGCTGCTACAACCCCTACTGACCCAACACTGAGCTGCTACAACCCCTACTGACCCAACACTGAGCTGCTACAACCCCTACTGACCCAACACTGAGCTGCTACAACCCCTACTGACCCAACACTGAGCTGCTACAACCCCTACTGACCCAACACTGAGCTGTTACAACCCCTACTGACCCAACACTGAGCTGCTACAACCCCTACTGACCCAACACTGAGCTGCTACAACAGGGGACTGACATGTTAACCTCTACTGAGCCAACACTGAGCTGCTACAAACTCTACTGACCCAACACTGAGCTGCTACAAACTCTACTGACCCAACACTGAGCTGCTACAACCTCTACTGACCCAACACTGAGCTGCTACAACAGGGGACTGACATGTTAACCCCTACTGACCCAACACTGAGCTGCTACAACCCCTACTGACCAAACACTGAGCTGCTACAACCCCTACTGACCCAACACTGAGCTGCTACAACAGGGGACTGACATGTTATCCTCTACTGACCCAACACTGAGCAGCTACAACAGGGGACTGACATGTTAACCTCTACTGAGCCAACACTGAGCTGCTACAAACTCTACTGACCCAACACTGAGCTGCTACAAACACTACTGACCCAACACTGAGCTGCTACAACCTCTACTGACCCAACACTGAGCTGCTACAACAGGGGACTGACATGTTAACCCCTACTGACCCAACACTGAGCTGCTACAACCCCTACTGACCAAACACTGAGCTGCTACAACCCCTACTGACCCAACACTGAGCTGCTACAACAGGGGACTGACATGTTATCCTCTACTGACCCAACACTGAGCTGCTACAACCCCTACTGACCCAACACTGAGCTGCTACAACAGGGGACTGACATGTTAACCTCTACTGAGCCAACACTGAGCTGCTACAAACTCTACTGACCCAACACTGAGCTGCTACAAACTCTACTGACCCAACACTGAGCTGCTACAACCTCTACTGACCCAACACTGAGCTGCTACAACAGGGGACTGACATGTTAACCCCTACTGACCCAACACTGAGCTGCTACAACCCCTACTGACCAAACACTGAGCTGCTACAACCCCTACTGACCCAACACTGAGCTGCTACAACAGGGGACTGACATGTTATCCTCTACTGACCCAACACTGAGCAGCTACAACAGGGGACTGACATGTTAACCTCTACTGAGCCAACACTGAGCTGCTACAAACTCTACTGACCCAACACTGAGCTGCTACAAACTCTACTGACCCAACACTGAGCTGCTACAACAGGGGACTGACATGTTAACCCCTACTGACCCAACACTGAGCTGCTACAACCCCTACTGACCAAACACTGAGCTGCTACAACCCCTACTGACCCAACACTGAGCTGCTACAACAGGGGACTGACATGTTATCCTCTACTGACCCAACACTGAGCTGCTACAACCCCTACTGACCCAACACTGAGCTGCTACAACTCCTACTGACACAACACTGAGCTGCTACAACCCCTACTGACCCAACACGGAGCTGCTACAACAGGGGACTGACATGTTAACCTCTACTGACCCAACACTGAGCTGCTTACAACCCCTACTGACCCAACACTGAGCTGCTACAACCCCTACTGACCTAACACTGAGCTGTTACAACCCCTACTGACCCAACACTGAGCTGCTACAACCTCTACTGACCCAACACTGAGCTGCTACAACCTCTACTGACCCAACACTGAGCTGCTACAACAGGGGACTGACATGTTAACCCCTACTGACCCAACACTGTGCTGCTACAACCCCTACTGACCCAACACTGAGCTGCTACAACCCCTACTGACCCAACACTGAGCTGCTACAACCCCTACTGACCCAACACTGAGCTGCTACAACAGGGGACTGACATGTTAACCCCTACTGATCCAACACTGAGCTGTTACAACCCCTACTGACACAACACTGAGCTGCTACAACCCCTACTGACCCAACACTGAGCTGCTACAACAGGGGACTGACATGTTAACCTCTACTGACCCAACACTGAGCTGCTACAACCCCTACTGACCCAACACTGAGCTGCTACAACCCCTACTGACCTAACACTGAGCTGTTACAACCTCTACTGACCCAACACTGAGCTGCTACAACCCCTACTGACCCAACACTGAGCTGCTACAACCCTTACTGACCCAACACTGAGCTGCTACAACCCCTACTGACCCAACACTGAGCTGCTACAACCCCTACTGACCCAATACTGAGCTGCTACAACCCCTACTGACCCAATACTGAGCTGCTCCAACAGGGGACTGACATGTTAACCTCTACTGACCCAAACATGTTAAGTACTGTTAGGGACATGTTATGTACTGTCCTGTCAGGTACCTGTTAACTACTGGTATATCCCTCTAGTAGTGTGGGGGCTGTGCTTTGGCAAAGTGGGTGGGGTTATATGCTTCCTGTTTGGCCCTGTCCGGGGGTGTCCTCGGATGGGGCCACAGTGTCTCCTGACCCCTCCTGTCTCAGCCTCCAGTATTTATGCTGCAGTAGTTTATGTGTCGGGGGGCTAGGGTCAGTTTGTTATATCTGGAGTACTTCTCCTGTCCTATTCGTTGTCCTGTGTGAATTTAAGTGTGCTCTCTCTAATTCTCTCTTTCTTTCTCTCTCTCTCTCTCTCGGAGGACCTGAGCCCTAGGACCATGCCTCAGGACTACCTGACATGATGACTCCTTGCTGTCCCCAGTCCACCTGGCCGTGCTGCTGCTCCAGTTTCAACTGTTCTGCCTTATTATTATTGGACCATGCTGGTCATTTATGAACATTTGAACATCTTGGCCATGTTCTGTTATAATCTCCACCCGGCACAGCCAGAAGAGGACTGGCCACCCCACATAGTCTGGTTCCTCTCTAGGTTTCTTCCTAGGTTTTGGCCTTTCTAGGGAGTTTTTCCTAGCCACCGTGCTTCTACACCTGCATTGCTTGCTGTTTGGGGTTTTAGGCTGGATTTCTGTACAGCACTTTGAGATATCAGCTGATGTACAAAGGGCTATATAAATACATTTGATTTTATACTGTTAGGGACATGTTAAGAACTGTCCTGTCAGGTACTGTTAGGGCCATATTAACTACTTTTAGGGACATGTTCAGTACTGTCCTGTCAGGTACTGTTAGGTACCTGTTAACTACTGGTAACTACTGTTAGGCACATGTTAACTACTGTTAGGCACATGTTAACTACTGTTAGGGACATGTTAACTACTGTTAGGGACAGGTATGTTAGGTACCTGTTAACTACTGTTAGGGACATGTTAACTACTGTTAGGGACATGTTAACTACTGTTAGGGACAGGTATGTTAGGTACCTGTTAACTACTGTTAGGGACATGTTAACTACTGTTAGGGACAGGTATGTTAGGTACCTGTTAACTACTGTTAGGGACATGTTAAATACTGTTAGGGACCTGTTATGTACTGTTAGGGATATGTTAAGCACTGTTAGGGACATGTTAAGTACTGTTAGGGACATGTTAAGCACTGTTAGGGACATGTTAAGTACTGTTAGGGACATGTTATGTACTGTTAGGGACCTGTTAAGTACTGTTAGGGATATGTTAAGCACTGTTAGGGACATGTTAAGTACTGTTAGGGACATGTCAAGTACTGTTAGGGACATGTTAAGTACTGTTAGGGACATGTTAAGTACTGTTAGGGATATGTTAAGCACTGTTAGGGACATGTTGAGCACTGTTAGGGACATGTTAAGTACTGTTAAGTACTGTTAGGGACATGTTAAGCACTGTTAGGGACATGTTAAGCACTGTTAGGGACATGTTAAGTACTGTTAGGGACATGTTAAGTACTGTTAGGGACATGTTAAGTACTGTTAGGGACATGTTAGGTACTGTTAGGGACATGGTAAGTACTGTTAGGGACATGTTAAGTACTGTTAGGGACATGTTAACTACTGTTAGGGACATGTTAAGTACTGTTAGGGACATGTTAAGTACTGTTAGGGACATGTTAAGCACTGTTAGGGACATGTTAAGCACTGTTAGGGACATGTTAAGTACTGTTAAGTACTGTTATGTACTGTTAAGTACTGTTAGGGACATGTTAAGTACTGTTAGGGACATGTTAAGTACTGTTAGGGACATGTTAGGTACTGTTAGGGACATGTTAAGTACTGTTAAGTACTGTTAGGGACATGTTAAGTACTGTTAGGGACATGTTAGGGACATGGTAAGTACTGTTAGAGACATGTTAAGTACTGTTAGGGACATGTTAACTACTGTTAGGGACATGTTAAGTACTGTTAGGGACATGTTAAGTACTGTTAGAGACCTGTTAAGTATTGTTAGGGACATGTTAAGTACTGTTAGAGACTAATTCTAAGTACAGACATCCATAAATGTAGAAACGTGACAACGTCGTTGGTCAAACCGTTTTATCAAGAAAGAAAGCAAAACGACGCTACAGAACATGTTGTATTGACAGTAATGGAACTACAGAGAAATGGTACAACGTTTGAAATATGTCAAATGTAACTACATAGAAGGATGATTCAAGACACTTTGTTATCATTATACAATTGGGTCTCATATGCGGTTTGAGTCCAGTATATCCCTGCTCAAACACATACGTATATCATATTTGGTTGAGTATATAGTATAGTATATATATATATATATATATCTGTCAACCCATACGCACACAATCATTTGGGGTCAATAAGAAATGTCCTTGTTTTTGAAAGAAAAGCACATTTGTCCATTAAAATATCATCAAATTGATCCGAAATACACTGTAGACATTGTTAATGTTGTAAATGACTATTGTAGCTGGGAACAGCAGATCTTTTATGAATTATCTACATAGGAGTACAGAGGTCCATTATCAGCAACCATCACTCCTGTGTTCCAATGGCATGTTGTGTTACCTAATCCAAGTTTATAATTTTAAAATACTAATTGATCATTAGAAAACCCTTCTGCAGTTATGTTAGCACAGCTGAAAACTGTTGTCCTGATTAAAGAAGCAATAAAACTGTCCTTCTTTAGACTAGTTGAGTATCTGGAGCATCAGCATTTGTGGGTTTGATTACAGGCTCAAAATGGCCAGAAACAAAGAACTTTCTTCTGAAACTCATCAGTCTATTCTTGTTCTGAGAAATGAAGGCTATTCCATGTGAGAAATTGCCAAGAATCTGAAGCTGGCCTTCTAGGCAGAGTTGCAAAGAGAAAGCCATATCTCAGACTGGCCAATAAAAAGAAAAGATTAAGATGGGCAAAATAACAGTCTAAAGGCCAGTTTTATTGCTTCTTTAATCAGAACAGTTTTCAGCTGGGCTAACAAAATTGCAAACGGGTTTTCTAATGATCAATTAGCCTTTTAAAATGATAAACTTGGATTGGCTAACACAACGTGCCATTGGAACACAGGAGTGATGGTTGCTGATAATGGGCCTCTGTACGCCTATGTAGATATTCCATAAAAAATCAGCCGTTTCCAGCTACAATAGTCATTTACAACATTAACAATGTCTACACTGAATTTCTGATCAATTTGATGATATTTTTAATGGACAATAAAAAGAAGGCATTCCTTTAAAAAATAAGGACATTTCTAAGTGACCCCAAACTTTTAAACGGTAGTGTATGACAGAGGGGTTGATGCAGGAAGTGGGACATGGAGACTGCCTCCAGAGAGAGGAAGATGTTGCTGTCCTTGTCCCCGAGTCAGTTCCTAGATCTTGGTTCCCTGCAGGGTGTCTATGAGGATCTTGTTGTACTCTGCCAGCTGCCTGGAGACAGTCTTCACCACCGGACGGTAGTCGCTCTCCATACCCTTAGAGGCGATGACTGGAGATGTAGGAGTCAAGGAAACTTTGGTTTATACAACATGTCCCCCATTGGGGATATTACGTCTACCATTGTCAGTCCTGTAATGTATAGATTCCGCAGATCCATTCTGCCTGTGACAGACAACAACCTACTGATTCAGTCCTGTAATGGAACTTGATTGTGTCCAATCAAACCACAAGGATACACTCTTTCATGACGAAGTTGTTCTGCTCGTGATGTTGCCACTTCCTCTCCAGATTGGTCAGCTGAAAACCAACAGAAAACAGTGGTTGGTTGAGAGGAAAATACAGGCAAGAAACGCTCAAAGAATCTTCAAGCTCCAAAGTTATTATGACATCATGAGTGTTGGTGAAAGTCAATAGACAGGCCACATCAAGTTAGCCTAGCCTGGCAACTACCATGGTGGCTAATAGCATGAACAGATCAGACACCAGGCTAATCTCCATACTAGTCTGTAGTCAATATGCCCTCTGTACCTGAGCATGTGTCTCATTGTCCTGTAGCTGTGTTTTCAGAGCTTCATACACCTCATTCATCTTCTGCATGACCTTGTGAAAGCCGTCTCTCCTCTGGGCCAGGGATACTCTGTCCTCCTGCAGCCTCTATAGGACAATAGACAACAACTTAGATGAACTACCATTCATTCATTCATTCATCCAACACTCATTATGGTGTTAGTAGAGCTACCACAGCAAATCATCAGCTCAGATAGTGAATAGCCGTATATTCCAGATACACAGCTCTGGTGGGGTAATAAAACAAGGATTTACTGAAAAAATATCTTAAGGATGTTTAAGCAGATGAAGTGGGTCAACCAACCATTGGTTACACCCCTTTCTTCATTGGTTGAAACTAAAACTTGTGTTTCTCAGACTGAGTCAGTGGAAGAAACATGACTTCCTGGTGTCAAATCTCTCAGAGAATGTGTTTCCTGTTTAAAGGAGAGTCGCTTTGTGATGCATGTAGAGGAGGATGCTTTTACGTTTCCTTGTAGCTCTACCAAGTTGTTCCCATTGGTAAACTCCCTCAACGATAACACCATCGCTGTTTACATTAGCCACGTGATCTTACAGGGACCATGAGACATCTGCCACAGATGAGGGTCTTTCAATAAATATTACATCCTGATTCCTGCGGATACTAAGTCATTGAAAGAGGACTGTTGTCTTACTGTTATCTTAAAATGCTTTCACGATTAACTATGTAACACAATCAAATCTAATTTTAATTTGTCACATGATCCAAATACAAACAGGTGAAGTAGACCTTACGGTGAAATGCTAAATACAAACAGGTGAAGTAGACCTTACGGTGAAATGCTTACTTTACAAGCCCTTGTCCCAACAATGCAGTTTTAATAAAGAGTTTAAAGAAAATATTTACTAAATAAACTAAAGTTTAAAAAATAGTCAAAGAAAAAGTACAGCGTCAACATGGGAAGGTTAGTCAAGTTATTTCGTACATAAAGTGACTATGTATAGATAATAAACAGAGAGTAGCAGCAGTGTAAAAACAAAGGGGGGGGGGGTCAATGTAAATAGACCGGGTGGCCATTTTGATTAAGGCCACCCGCTACAGAGGGTAGAACAGTCTATGAATTGGGTGACTGGAGTATTTGACCATTTTTGGGGCCTAGTATACAGGTCCTGGATGTCAGGAAGCTTGGCCCCAAGCGATATACTGGGCCGTAAACACTGCCCTCTGTTAGCGTCTTGCGGTCAGATGCCGAGCAGTTCCCATACCAGGCGGTGATGCAGCTGGTCAGGATGCTCTCGATGGTGCAGCTGTAGAACTTTTCTGAGGATCTGAGGACCCATGCCAAATCTTTTCATTCTCCTGAGGGGGAATAGTCTTTGTCGTGCCCTCTTCACGACTGTCTTGGTATGTTTGGATCATGATAGATCGTTGGCGATGTGGACACCAAGGAACCTCCTCCCTATAGGCTGTCTCATTGTTGTCGGTGATCGTTGTCGGTGTTGTTACCTACCCTTACCACCTGGGGGCGGACCGTCAGGAAGTCCAGGATCCAGTTGCAGAGGGAGGTGTTTAGTCCCAGGGTCATTAGCTTAGTGATGAGCTTTATGGGCACTATGGTGTTGAATGCTGAGCTGTAGTCAATGAACAGCATTCTCACATAGATGTTCCTTTTGTCCAGGTGGGAAAGGGCAGTGTGGAGTGTGATTGCTTCATCTGTGGATCTGTTGGGGTGGTATGTGAATTGGAGTGGGTCTAGGGTTTCCGGGATGATGGTGTTGATGTGAGCCTTGACCAGCATTTCAAAGCACTTCATGGCTACTGACATGAGTGCTACGGGGTGGTAATCATTTAGGCAGGTTACCTTTGCTTTCTTGGGCACAGGGACTATGGTGGTCTGTAGGTACTACAAACTTGGTCAGGGACAGGTTGAAAATGTCAGTTTAGACACTTGCCAGTCCGCGCATGCTTTGAGCACACGTCCTGGTAATCCGTCTGGCCCCGGGGCTTTGTGAATGTTGACCTGTTTAAAAGTCTTAGTCACATTGGCTACCGAGAGCGTGATCACACAGTCGTCCGGGAACAGCCGGTGCTCTCATGCATGCTTCAGTGTTGCTTGCCTTGAAGCAAACATAAAAGGCATTTAGCTCGTCTGGTAGGCTCACGTCACTGGGGAGCTCACGGCTGTAGTCCGTAATAGTTTTCAAGCCCTGCAACATCTGATGAGCGTCAGAATCCGGTGTAGTAGGATTCAATCTTAGTCCTGTATTGACGCTTTGCCTGTTTGATGGTTCATCTGAAGGTGTAGTGGGATTTCTTATAAGTGTCCGGATTACAGTCCCGCTCCTTGAAAGCGGCAGCTCTAGCCTTTAGCTTGGTGTGGATGTTGCCTGTAATCCATGGCTTCTGGTCGGGATATGTACGTACGTATGGTCAATGTGGGGACAACATTGTAGATGCTCTTTATGATGAAGCAGGTGGCTGAGGTGGTATACTCCTCAATGCCATTGTATGAATCCAGTCTGCTAGCGAAACAGTCCTGTAGCGTAGCATCCGCGTCATCTGACCACTTCCGTATAGAGCGAGTCACTGGTGCTTCCTGCTTTAATTTTTGCTTGTAAACCGGAATCAGGATAAAATTATGGTCATATTTGCCAAATGGAGAGCGAGTATTCATTTGAGCTGATTACCTGTGAACATAATCATTCAAATGTTAAAAAACAAAAAAACATGTTTAATGGGCTGCAGTGAACTTTAACTTGTAAAAAAAACTCATGGACCCTCCTCCACAGAGGGAGGGGTTAGAGGGCATCCCGTCAAAGCCTGGACCACACACTAATCCCACACTGAGTGACACTTCAGAGCCCGTATTCATTAAGCAGAGTGGCAGTGCTGATCTAGGATCAGGTCTCCTCATCCATATTATCTTAGAGGAGGCAACTGATCCTACATCAGCTCTGCTACTGACACTCTGTAGGCCCATAGCTGAGGTCAGGTGTACTTTCCAAACATAGGTCTGTACCTCTGAAAGAAAGAAAGGACGGGACGGGACGGGACAGACAGACAGACAGACAGACAGACAGACAGTACCTTCTTCTTGTCCTCTCCAGCAGCCTTTAGATTGTCCAGGTTGCTGTACGTCTCCAGCTCCTGAGTCATGGTCTCTATCCTGTCCTTCAGGCTGGTCAGCTCTGTGTTGATCTTACTCTCCAGCTGCTCTACCTTCTGCAGGTCAAGGGTCAGACGGTGGTTCTCTGTGGGACGGGCGAGGACGAGACACACAGAGACGGACAGACAAATAGACAGACACGGAAGATCACACAGACAGATCATTGGCATATTTCAAGCGACATCGAGACTTTATCAATTTAATATATACAGTGAGCTTCAACAGGATTGAGACAGTGACACATTGTTTGTTGTGTTGGCTTCTGTACTCCCAGCACTTTGGATTTGAAATGATACAATGACTGTGAGGTTAAAGTGCAGCTTTCATTTGAGGGTATTATCATCCATATCGGGTGAACACCATTTTAGGGGACCAAAAGTACCGGGACAAATTCGCGTATGTGTATTAAAGTAGTGAAAAGTTTAGTATTTGGTCCCATATTCATAACACACAATGACCTCATCAAGCGTGTGACTCTACAAACTTGTTGTGGATTCATTTGGTGTTTGTTTTGGTTGTGTTTCAGACAATTTTGTGCCCAATAGAAATGAATGGTTAATAATGTATTGTTATTTTAGGAGTCACTTTTATTCTAAATAAGAATATGTTTCTAATTAATGTGGATACTACCATGATCACGGATAATCCTGAAATAAACGTGAACAATGATGAGTGAGAAAGTTACAGAGGCAAAAAAATGCTAACCTCCCCTGTTATTGTAATGGTGGGGGACGACGACGACCATGAACAAACATTGCTAAACGTTTCACCCGATTTGGATGAAAATACCCTTAGAGCTAACAGTCTGAACTGTAACATCATAGTCATTGTATCATTTCAAACTTCCTTTGGTAACAGTAGGCCTACATTACACTGAGTTACACAGAGTTCCATTACACTGAGTTACACAGAGTTCCATTACACTGAGTTACACAGAGTTCCATTACACTGAGTTACACAGAGTTCCATTACACTGAGTTACACAGAGTTCCATTACACTGAGTTACACAGAGTTCCATTACACTGAGTTACACAGAGTTCCATTACACTGAGTTACACAGAGTTCCATTATACTGAGTTACACAGAGTTCCATTACACTGAGTTACACAGAGTTCCATTACACTGAGTTACACAGAGTTCCATTACACTGAGTTACACAGAGTTCCATTACACTGAGTTACACAGAGTTCCATTACACTGAGTTACACAGAGTTCCATTACACTGAGTTACACAGCGTTCCATTAGACTGAGTTACACAGTTACACAGCGTTCCATTAGACTGAGTTACACAGCGTTCCATTAGACTGAGTTACACAGAGGTCCATTACACTGAGTTACACAGTTACACAGCGTTCCATTACACTGAGTTACACAGTTACACAGCGTTCCATTACACTGAGTTCCACAGTTACACAGCGTTCCATTAGACTGAGTTACACAGAGGTCCATTACACTGAGTTACACAGTTACACAGCGTTCCATTACACTGAGTTCCAGTTACACAGCGTTCCATTACACTGAGTTCCACAGTTACACAGCGTTCCATTAGACTGAGTTACACAGAGGTCCATTACACTGAGTTCCACAGTTACACAGCGTTCCATTAGACTGAGTTACACAGTTACACAGCGTTCCATTACACTGAGTTACACAGTTACACAGCGTTCCATTAGACTGAGTTCCACAGTTACACAGCGTTCCATTACACTGAGTTCCACAGTTACACAGCGTTCCATTAGACTGAGTTACACAGAGGTCCATTACACTGAGTTCCACAGTTACACAGCGTTCCATTAGACTGAGTTACACAGTTACACAGCGTTCCATTACACTGAGTTCCACAGTTACACAGCGTTCCATTAGACTGAGTTACACAGAGGTCCATTACACTGAGTTACACAGTTACACAGCGTTCCATCAGACTGAGTTCCACAGTTACACAGGGTTCCATTACACTGAGTTCCACAGTTACACAGCGTTCCATTAGACTGAGTTCCACAGTTACACAGCGTTCCATTACACTGAGTTCCACAGTTACACAGCGTTCCATTAGACTGAGTTACACAGTTACACAGCGTTCCATTACACTGAGTTCCACAGTTACACAGCGTTCCATTACACTGAGTTCCACAGTTACACAGCGTTCCATTACACTGAGTTCCACAGTTACACAGCGTTCCATTAGACTGAGTTACACAGAGGTCCATTAGACAGGAGTGCATAAAAACAAGTTGACAGTAAACTGTCACATCAGCTTACATCTGAACTCTGATAACACTTGACAGTGGACAGAATGTTAATTTGGGTGTTTCTTGTTTCCTGTTAGAAGATTAACATTGTTGTGCTGACAGAGTGCTACTGAGCCTGGAGCCTGACCAGACCGTTGCACATAGAGTGTTTCCCAAATAGCATCCTTTTCCATTCCATTCTCTGATATAATTAGTGAATCAACTCTCACCCATTTCCTTCATTCTATAGCTAGAGGACTCCTGATATCTCCAGGAGTGAGACGTATCATCTGTTGTCTTTATCTGTTGCGGTCTAGTACTGTCTTTATCTGTTGTGGTCTGGTACTGTCTTTATCTGTTGTGGTCTAGTACTGTCTTTTTGCTTGCTAGGGCCATCAACATTTTAAGTGCTGCCTGTCTTCCCAGTGGTCTACTTGGTGTATGAACTGCTGACTGTCTTCCCAGTGGTCTACTTGGTATATGAACTGCTGTCTGTCTTCCCAGTGGTCTACTTGGTGTATGAACTACTGCCTGTCTTCCCAGTGGTCTACTTGGTGTATGAACTACTGACTGTCTTCCCAGTGGTCTACTTGGTGTATGAACTACTGCCTGTCTTCCCAGTGGTCTACTTGGTGTATGAACTACTTCCTGTCTTCCCAGTGGTCTACTTGGTGTATGAACTGCTGTCTGTCTTCCCAGTGGTCTACTTGGTGTATGAACTACTGCCTGTCTTCCCAGTGGTCTACTTGGTGTATGAACTACTGCCTCTCTTCCCAGTGGTCTACTTGGTGTATGAACTACTTCCTGTCTTCCCAGTGGTCTACTTGGTGTATGAACTGCTGTCTGTCTTCCCAGTGGTCTACTTGGTGTATGAACTGCTGTCTGTCTTCCCAGTGGTGATTACTGCTGATTACTCATCATTTTGCAGATAGTTGTTGACACATCAATCAGGCTCAAGGGGGCGGGGCAATTTGTGACTTGTTTTGGTAATCAGTGGCTGTATTGGAGAGGGGAGTGGATTCATCTCTCCTAGGGTAATCAGAAATTAGTACAGGGAGAGGTGCTCTTCACCTCTGCTAGGTAATTAGCAATGTTAGTATTTCAGTCACCCCTGTATTCTCCGCGGCGGGTGCGTCGCAAAACTAAGACGGTTCTGCAGAGTTTATCCAGAGAGGCTCCACTCTCTCTCTCGTTGGCATCTTACCTAGTTATTTACTCTCTGTGTCAGTATCTTACCTAGTTATTTACTCTCTGTGTCAGTATCTTACCTAGTTATTTACACTCTCTGTCAGTATCTTACCTAGTTATTTACACTCTGTCAGTATCTTACCTAGTTATTTACTCTCTCTGTCAGTATCTTACCTAGTTATTTACACTCTGTCAGTATCTTACCTAGTTATTTACTCTCTCTGTCAGTATCTTACCTAGTTATTTACACTCTCTGTCATTATCTTACCTAGTTATTTACACTCTGTCAGTATCTTACCTAGTTATTTAAACTCTCTGTCAGTATCTTACCTAGTTATTTACTCTCTCTGTCAGTATCTTACCTAGTTATTTACACTCTGTCAGTATCTTACCTAGTTATTTACTCTCTCTGTCAGTATCTTACCTAGTTATTTACACTCTCTGTCATTATCTTACCTAGTTATTTACACTCTGTCAGTATCTTACCTAGTTATTTAAACTCTCTGTCAGTATCTTACCTAGTTATTTACACTCTGTCAGTATCTTACCTAGTTATTTACTCTCTCTGTCAGTATCTTACCTAGTTATTTACACTCTCTGTCAGTATCTTACCTAGTTATTTACACTCTGTCAGTATCTTACCTAGTTATTTACACTCTCTGTCAGTATCTTACCTAGTTATTTACACTCTCTGTCAGTATCTTTCCTAGTTATTTACTCTCTCTGTCAGTATCTTACCTAGTTATTTACACTCTCTGTCAGTATCTTACCTAGTTATTTAAACTCTGTCAGTATCTTACCTAGTTATTTAAACTCTCTGTCAGTATCTTACCTAGTTATTTAAACTCTCTGTCAGTTTCTTACCTAGTTATTTACACTCTCTGTCAGTATCTCACCTAGTTATTTACACTCTCTGTCAGTATCTCACCTAGTTATTTACACTCTCTGTCAGTATCTCACCTAGTTATTTACACTCTCTGTCAGTATCTTACCTAGTTATTTACACTCTCTGTCAGTATCTCACCTAGTTATTTACACTCTGTCAGTTTGTTACCTAGTTATTTACTCTCTCTGTCAGTATCTCACCTAGTTATTTACACTCTGTCAGTTTGTTACCTAGTTATTTACTCTCTCTGTCAGTATCTTACCTAGTTATTTACTCTCTCTGTCAGTATCTTACCTAGTTATTTACAGATGGTCTCATTTTGCTCTGTTGTATCTTTGGCAACTATGTGTGTGTTTTCTGTACCTGTTCTCTCCTCTCCCTGTAGGCTTTACAGAAGCTCTCCACCCCTTTGGCTGCAACTCTTCGAATGTAATGTACCCTGTGTGCACAACCCCATGTTGAATTCTGTGTCTCTGGCAGCGTTTGGAACTGCCGATCTGCTGTCAAGAACACTGAGCTCATTTCAGCCTAGGCTGCCCTTCAGTCCCTTGACTGTTTGGCCCTGACAGAGGCATGGATCACCCCAGAGAACACTGAGCTCATCTCAGCCTAGGCTGCCCTTCAGTCCCTTGACTGTTTGGCCCTGACAGAGGCATGGATTACCCAGAGAACACTGAGCTCATCTCAGCCTAGGCTGCCCTTCAGTCTCTTCACTGTTTGGCCCTGACAGAGGCATGGATTACCCAGAGAACACTGAGCTCATCTCAGCCTAGGCTGCCCTTCAGTCCCTTCACTGTTTGGCCCTGACAGAGGCATGGATTACCCAGAGAACACTGAGCTCATCTCAGCCTAGGCTGCCCTTCAGTCCCTTCACTGTTTGGCCCTGACAGAGGCATGGATTACCCAGAGAACACTGCGACTCCAGCTGCTCTCTTTTCATCTGTTTTCTCTCATAGTCCGAGAGCTTGTGGTGGTCACGGTGGTGGTACAGGGCTACTCAGTGGAGATGTTCTCTTCTCTCCTGCTCTCACCTGTCCATCTCCTCATTTTAATTCCATTCTGTCAATGTCACTTGTCCACTCAAGCTTAACATTGTTGTCATCTATTGCCCACCAGCAATGAGATTGACACCTTCATAAGCTAATTTCCTGAGGATGGCACACCACTCTTGGTACTTGGCGACTTCAACTTCCCCACGTCTGCCTTCGATTAATTTCTTTCCAACTCTCTTTTTCCCCTCCTTTCCTCTTTTGACCTCAGCCTTTCCCAGTACCCTCCAACTCACATCTTACTAGAGGCTGTTCACCTACTAATCTTACTGCAAACCCCCTCAGGTCTTCGATCATACTTTGTTTCCTTTTCCGTCTCCCTTTCCTCCAACCCTAACCACTTAGCCTTACCCAGATGGTCATGCGCCGTCACAATCTTCACTCAGTCTCTCCCACTACTCTCTCCTATCCTATCATCTCTCCCTTCTGCTAAATCCTTCTCCCACCTGTCTCCTCATTCTGCCTCTTCAACCCTCCCTTTCCGTATCCCAAGACTCGCACTGTCCCCTTTCCTCCTGGCCAGCTCGGCCCTCTCCTCCTGCTCCATGGCTGAGTGACTAATTGCGAGCTTACAGAACAGGGCTGCGGGCAGCTCAGCGAAAATTTAGAAAAACTTCCTGAGGACCTATCATCCTTCCACTCCCTCCTCTCTACCTTCTCTTCCTCGCTATCCACTGCTAAGGCCACTTTCTAGCACTCTAAATTTCAAGCTTCTGCCTCTCACCCTAGGAAACTATTTTCCACCTTCTCCTCCCTCCTTAATCCTCCACATCCTCCCTCTCGGAGGATGACTTTGTCAACCACTTTAAAAAGAAGGTTGACAACATCGGTTCCTCATTCACTCAGCCTATTGAGTCCACTGGTCCCACTCATTCACTCAGCCTATTGAGTTCACTGGTCCCACTCATTCACTCAGCCTATTGAGTCCACTGGTCCCACTCATTCACTCAGCCTATTGAATCCACTGGTCCCACTCATTCACTCAGCCTATTGAATCCACTGGTCCCACTCATTCACTCAGCCTATTGAGTCCACTGGTCCCACTCAGCCTATTGAGTCCACTGGTCCCACTCAGCCTATTGAGTCCATTGGTCCCACTCAGCCTATTGAGTCCACTGGTCCCACTCAGCCTATTGAGTCCACTGGTCCCACTCAGCCTATTGAGTCCACTGGTCCCACTCAGCCTATTGAGTCCACTGGTCCCACTCAGCCTATTGAGTCCACTGGTCCCACTCAGCCTATTGAGTCCACTGGTCCCACTCACACAGAACTACCCTACGGATTGACCTCTCTCTCTCTAGATGAAATCCTGCGACTAGTGAGGTCCGGCCGCCCGACAACCTTCCTGCCGACTCCATCCCCTCCTCCCTTCTCCAGACCCATTCCTCACTTTCCTCATCCCTGACCACTGGCTGTGTCCCCTCTAACTTCTAAATGGCCCGAGTCACTCCCCTCCTCGAGAAACCAACACTCAACGTCTCTGACGTCAAAAACTACAGACCTTTATCCCTTTTCTTTCCAAAACACTTGAGCGTGGTGTCTCTGACCAACTCTCTCGTTATCGCTCTCAGAAGGATCTTCTTGACCCTAACAAGTCAGGCTTCAAGATGTGTCACCCAACCGATACTGCTTTTCTGTCACAGAGTCTCTCCACTCTGCCAAATCTCACTCTCTCTCCTCTGTTCTCATCCTCCTAGATCTATCCGAAGCCTTCAACACTGTGAACCGTCAGATCTTCCTGTCCAATCTCTCAGGGCTGGGTGCCTCTGGCTCTGCACGCTTTGATCGCTTCCTACCTGGCAGGCCACTCCTACCAGGTGTTGTGGCGAGGATCTGTGTCTGCACCACACACTCTTATGACTGGTGTCCCCCAGGGCTTGGTTCTAGGCCCTCTCCTCTTCTCTCTATACACCAAGTTAATCGCCTCCGTCATGACTATGCGGATGGCTACTTTTCTCCTTCCCCCTTTCTGACACCCAGGTGGCAACATGCATCTCTGCGTGCCTGACAGATATCTCAGCTTGGATGTCGGCCCACCACCTCAAGCTCAACCTCGACAAGAGGGATCTGCTCTTCCTCCCGGGGAAGGCCTGCCCGCTCAAAGACGTCTCCATGATGGTTGACAACTCCACAGTGTCGCCCTCCCAGAGTGCAAAGAACCTTAGTGTGACGCTGGACGTCACCCTGTCGTTCTCTGCAAACATCAAAGCAGTGACTCACTCTTGCAGGTTCATGCTCTACAACATCTGTAGAATACAACCCTAGCTCACACAGGAAGTGGCACAGGTCCTAATCCAGGCACTTATCATCTCCCATCTGGACTACTGCAACTCGCTGTTGGCTGGGCTCCCCGCTTGTGCCATGAAACCCCTGCAACTTATCCAGAACGCTGCAGCCCGTCTGGTGTTTGACCTTCCCACATCACCCCACTCCTCCTCCGCACTCCACTGGCTTCCAGTCAAAACTCACATCCTCTACAAGACCATGGTGTTTACCTACAGAACAGCAAGAGGAAATGCCCCTCCCTACCTTCAGGCTCTGGTCAAACCCTACACCCCAACCCATCCACTACAAGACCATGGTGTTTACCTACAGAACAGAAAGAGGAACTGCCCCTCCCTACCTTCAGGCGATGATCAAACCCTACACCCCAACACTGAGCACTCTGTTCTTCCACCTCTGGTCTCTTGCCCCTCCCTACATTCAGGGTATGATCAAACCCTACACCCCAACACTGAGCACTCTGTTCTGCCACCTCTGGTCTCTTGCCCCTCCCTACATTCAGGCTATGATCAAACCCAAACCCTATATAGAGTGTTATTTAAAATACTCTTGAGGATTTAAGATGTTTTGGGGAAAATGGGCAGGAACTCTGACCTAGCTTCAGGGTGAAGGTTGTTCCAGGACAGAGAAGAGCTGAACAGCTCCTGTGAACTAACAGTAAAATGCACTTGCTGTGATATGTGGTTGTCCCACCTAGCTATCTTATGATGAATACACAGACTCATTGACTCTGGATAAGAGTGTCTGCTAAATGACTGACTCTGGATAAGAGCGTCTGCTAAATGACTGACTCTGGATAAGAGCGTCTGCTAAATGACTCTCTGACTGGATAAGAGCGTCTGCTAAATGACTCTCTGACTGGATAAGAGCGTCTGCTAAATGACTCTCTGACTGGATAAGAGCGTCTGCTAAATGACTCTCTGACTGGATAAGAGCGTCTGCTAAATGACTCTCTGACTGGATAAGAGCGTCTGCTAAATGACTGACTCTGGATAAGAGCGTCTGCTAAATGACTCCCTGACTCTGGATAAGAACGTCTGCTAAATGACTCCCTGACTCTGGATAAGAGCGTCTGCTAAATGACTCTCTGACTGGATAAGAGCGTCTGCTAAATGACTCTCTGACTGGATAAGAGCGTCTGCTAAATGACTCTCTGACTGGATAAGAGCGTCTGCTAAATGACTCTCTGACTGGATAATAGCGTCTGCTAAATGACTGACTCTGGATAAGAACGTCTGCTAAATGACTGACTCTGGATAAGAGCGTCTGCTAAATGACTGACTCTGGATAAGAGCGTCTGCTAAATGACTGACTCTGGATAAGAGCGTCTGCTAAATGACTCTCTGACTGGATAAGGGCGTCTGCTAAATGACTCTCTGACTGGATAAGAGCGTCTGCTAAATGACTGACTCTGGATAAGAGCGTCTGCTAAATGACTCTCTGACTGAATAAGAGCGTCTGCTAAATGACTCTCTGACTGGATAAGAGCGTCTGCTAAATGACTCTCTGACTGGATAAGAGCGTCTGCTAAATGACTGACTCTGGATAAGAGCGTCTGCTAGATGACTGACTCTGGATAAGAGCGTCTGCTAAATGACTCTCTGACTGGATAAGAGCGTCTGCTAAATGACTCTCTGACTGGATAAGAGCGTCTGCTAAATGACTCTCTGACTGGATAAGAGCGTCTGCTAAATGACTGACTCTGGATAAGAGCGTCTGCTAGATGACTGACTCTGGATAAGAGCGTCTGCTAAATGACTCTCTGACTGGATAAGAGCGTCTGCTAAATGACTCTCTGACTGGATAAGAGCGTCTGCTAAATGACTGACTCTGGATAAGAGTGTCTGCTAAATGACTCTCTGACTCTGGATAAGAGCGTCTGCTAAATGACTCACTGACTCTGGATAAGAGCGTCTGCTAAATGACTCACTGACTCTGGATAAGAGCGTCTGCTAAATGACTCACTGACTCTGGATAAGAGCTAAATGACTAACATGTAAATGTAAGATCCTTAGAGCCTTCTAGAGCCTTAGAGCTAGCCAGCCTTAGAGCTAGCCAGCCTTAGAGCTAGCCAGCCTTAGAGCTAGCCCATTATCATCCCACCTTGGATGAAACCAGAAAGATTTATGTTGATGACAGGACAGAGCTAGAGGTCAATAGAGATTAAGGGCCCAGGCTCTGGGGAAAGGGGAAGACAGTCGGGCGGGCTGGGACAGAGGCAGGATGGGACAGGGGCAGGCTGGGACAGAGGCAGGATGGGACAGGGGCGGGCTGGGGCAGGAGAAAGCACTCGGGCAGGGGCTGGGACAGGGGCGGGCTGGGACAGAGGCCGGATGGGGCAGGGGCTGGGACAGGGGCGGGCTGGGACAAAGGCAGGCTGGGACAAAGGCAGGCTGGGACAGGAGCAGGCTGGGACAGGGAGGGACAGAAGCAGGCTGGGACATGGGCAGGCTGGGACAGAGGCAGGCTGGGACAGGCATGGGCTGGGGAAGCCTGAGTCTGGGCTTGGGGGCTGGAACAGGGGCCCCGCAGGGTCTGGGAGAATGATTTGGAGCAGAGGGCAGAGGCTGGGGGCAGGGACCAAAGACAGGGAGCTGTGCTGGGGCAGGTCTGAGAACAGGAAGGGGAAGCAGCCCGGTTCCTACTGATAGCGTTGCGCCCCAGACCCAGCCAGTGGAGGGGGAGCTGCTGCTGTGTACAGAGCAGTAAAGTGCCCCATCAGCACTTCTGTGCATTCTCTACAGCTTCCTCCTGGGGTTAGGGCCTTTCTCTCTCCCCCCAGGAATCCCTGCCTCACACACACAGACACATTGGGCCGCTGGGTAGTGCACAGATAATCGTCTGTTTATTAATGATGTAGAGAGTAGGATTATAATTGTTATGAGCTTACATAAGTTACAAAAAACACCAGCGTGGCCTGATCATTTACCTCAAAAAGCAAGTGGCATTATTTCACTTCTGTAAGATTGACTCAGAGCTATTTTCACTGAGCTGTGAAAGGAAAAGCCCACTGATGAAAGACAGACTAGTGAAAGGAACCATGTTTCTCTGGCTCAGAACAGTAGGATCAAGGACATGTAGCAGCCTAGCGGGTGGCTTTGGCAGTGGCTGCATCCCAAATGGCACCCTACTCCTTACATAGTCCCTTTAATCAGAGCCATAAAGCAGTGCACTATTTGTGGAATAGGTTTCCATTTGGGACTTAGACAGTTTCAGTGATAAGACATTATTTAGAGGGAACAGCATTATTTAGAGGGAACAGCATTATTTAGAGGGAACAGCATTATTTAGAGGGAACAGCATTATTTAGAGGGAACAGCATTATTTAGAGGGAACAGCGTTATTTAGAGGGAACAGCATTATTTAGAGGGAACAGCATTATTTAGAGGGAACAGCGTTATTTAGAGGGAACAGCGTTATTTAGAGGGAACAGCATTATTTAGAGGGAACAGCATTATTTAGAGGGAACAGCATTATTTAGAGGGAACATCATTATTTAGAGGGAACAGCATTATTTAGAGGGAACAGCATTATTTAGAGGGAACAGCATTATTTAGAGGGAACATCATTATTTAGAGGGAACATCATTATTTAGAGGGAACAGCATTATTTAGAGGGAACAGCATTATTTAGAGGGAACAGCGTTATTTAGAGGGAACAGCATTATGTAGAGGGAACAGCATTATTTAGAGGGAACAGCATTATGTTGAGAAGACATTATTTAGAGGGAACAGCATTATGTTGAGAAGACATTATTTAGAGGGAACAGCGTTATTTAGAGGGAACAGCATTATTTAGAGGGAACAGCGTTATTTAGAGGGAACAGCATTATGTTGAGAAGACATTATTTAGAGGGAACAGCATTATTTAGAGGGAACAGCATTATGTTGAGAAGACATTATTTAGAGGGAACAGCATTATTTAGAGGGAACAGCATTATTTAGAGGGAACAGCATTATTTAGAGGGAACAGCATTATGTTGAGAAGACATTATTTAGAGGGAACAGCATTATGTTGAGAAGACATTATTTAGAGGGAACAGCATTATGTTGAGAAGACATTATTTAGAGGGAACATCATTATTTAGAGGGAACAGCATTATTTAGAGGGAACAGCATTATTTAGAGGGAACAGCATTATGTTGAGAAGACATTATTTAGAGGGAACAGCATTATTTAGAGGGAACAGCATTATTTAGAGGGAACAGCGTTAGTTATGTTGAGAAGACATTATTTAGAGGGAACAGCATTATTTAGAGGGAACAGCATTATTTAGAGGGAACAGCATTATGTTGAGAAGACATTATTTAGAGGGAACAGCATTATGTTGAGAAGACATTATTTAGAGGGAACAGCATTATGCTGTGAGGCTGAAGACAAAGGAAGGAAACCCCTGTCTCTGAGCCAGCTCTGTATTTGATAAATAAACTCACTTACGAGGAGGAAACGGGGGGGGGGGGGGGGCAAGGAGTCGATCTGATCAGTGTGGGCGGCTGTAGCTATATAGTCCAGTCTTAGCCTAACAATGTGTGTCTGCGCGTGTTGACAGTGTAGTGTCCTCATCCTCTGCTGATTGCTTATCGTGTAGTCAGGAAAACAAGGTAGAGATGGATCTGATGCGTACTGTTACTTATCAGCAAGGAGGAAACTGGGGAAAGTAAGAATGACAGTCCAAGCAGTAAGTTCTCATTTGCAACTGCGACCTGGCCAAGATAAAGCATAGCAGTGTGAGCAGACAACACAGAGTTACACATGGAGTAAACAATTAACAAGTCAATAACACAGTAGAAAACAAAGGGGGAGTCTATATACAATGTGTGCAAAAGGCATGAGGAGGTAGGCAAATAATTACAATTTTGCAGATTAACACTGGAGTGATGAATGATCAGATGGTCATGTACAGGTAGAGATATTGGTGTGCAAAAGAGCAGAAAAGTAAATAAATAAAAACAGTATGGGGATGAGGTAGGTGAAAATGGGTGGGCTATTTACCAATAGACTATGTACAGCTGCAGCGATCGGTTAGCTGCTCAGAACGCAGATGTTTGAAGTTGGTGAGGGAGATAAGAGTCTCCAACTTCAGCGATTTTTGCAATTCGTTCCAGTCACAGGCAGCAGAGTACTGGAACGAAAGGCGGCCAAATGAGGTGTTGGCTTTAGTGATGATCAGTGAGATACACCTGCTGGAGCGCGTCACTGTAAAACGTTACTGTAAAACGTTACTGTAAAACGTCACTGTAAAACGTTACTGTAAAACGTTACTGTAAAACGTTACTGTAAAACGTTCTGTATCATATCATTTGGCACACTACTTCGTCAGTATTCAGAGAGATATCTCTCATTTCAGCCTATAGAGTGTTTATAGACATCATCCCTACTGTTGGGACGGGGTTTCCTTACTGTTCGGTCAGCGGTTCTCATTAAGTCACCATGTAGGTATATTGAAAATGCAGATTTGTACCCAGTTTGACAAATCGAGTCTTCGTTGGTTGTCAAAGAGTGACGAGAGAGTTTTACAGTAGGGTGGACTAGTGTTGTGGAGGTCACAACATGTTGTCAGCCGGTGATTGTAAAGCGAATAACTGCCGGTCTCATGGTAATTGACCGTTAATTACCATAAACACATTTTAGCATCTCTTGGCTTCCACATCTAGTCTACAAGACACTGATGCAGACCATTGGAACGTCTACATTTAAAAAAAGGTCTAATAAATCCATGTAATATAGCCTCTACCTTCACAATAAATCCATTTAATATAGCCTCCACCTTCACAATAAATCCATTTAATATAGCCTCCACCTTCACAATAAATCCATTTAATATAGCCTCCACCTTCACAATAAATCCATGTAATATAGCCTCCACCTTCACAATAAATCCATGTAATATAGCCTCCACCTTCACAATAAATCCATGTAATATAGCCTCCACCTTCACAATAAATCCATGTAATATAGCCTCCACCTTCACAATAAATCCATGTAATATAGCCTCCACCTTCACAATAAATCCATTTAATATAGCCTCCACCTTCACAATAAATCCATGTAATATAGCCTCCACCTTCACAATAAATCCATGTAATATAGCCTCCACCTTCACAATAAATCCATGTAATATAGCCTCCACCTTCACAATAAATCCATGTAATATAGCCTCCACCTTCACAATAAATCCATTTAATATAGCCTCCATCTTCACAATAAATCCATGTAATATAGCCTCCACCTTCACAATAAATCCATGTAATATAGCCTCCACCTTCACAATAAATCCATGTAATATAGCCTCCACCTTCACAATAAATCCATGTAATATAGCCTCCACCTTCACAATAAATCCATGTAATATAGCCTCCACCTTCACAATAAATCCATGTAATATAGCCTCCACCTTCACAATAAATCCATGTAATATAGCCTCCACCTTCACAATAAATCCATGTAATATAGCCTCTACCTTCACAATAAATCCATGTAATATAGCCTCCACCTTCACAATAAATCCATTTAATATAGCCTCCACCTTCACAATAAATCCATTTAATATAGCCTCCACCTTCACAATAAATACATGTAATATAGCCTCTACCTTCACAATAAATCCATGTAATATAGCCTCCACCTTCACAATAAATCCATTTAATATAGCCTCCACCTTCACAATAAATCCATGTAATATAGCCTCCACCTTCACAATAAATCCATGTAATATAGCCTCTACCTTCACAATAAATCCATGTAATATAGCCTCCACCTTCACAATAAATCCATTTAATATAGCCTCCACCTTCACAATAAATCCATGTAATATAGCCTCCACCTTCACAATAAATCCATGTAATATAGCCTCCACCTTCACAATAAATCCATGTAATATAGCCTCCACCTTCACAATAAATCCATGTAATATAGCCTCTACCTTCACAATAAATCCATGTAATATAGCCTCCACCTTCACAATAAATCCATTTAATATAGCCTCCACCTTCACAATAAATCCATTTAATATAGCCTCCACCTTCACAATAAATACATGTAATATAGCCTCTACCTTCACAATAAATCCATGTAATATAGCCTCCACCTTCACAATAAATCCATTTAATATAGCCTCCACCTTCACAATAAATCCATGTAATATAGCCTCCACCTTCACAATAAATCCATGTAATATAGCCTCTACCTTCACAATAAATCCATGTAATATAGCCTCCACCTTCACAATAAATCCATTTAATATAGCCTCCACCTTCACAATAAATCCATTTAATATAGCCTCCACCTTCACAATAAATCCATGTAATATAGCCTCCACCTTCACAATAAATCCATTTAATATAGCCTCTACCTTCACAATAAATCCATGTAATATAGCCTCCACCTTCACAATAAATCCATTTAATAAAGCCTCAACCTTTACAATAAATCCATTTAATATAGCCTCCACCTTCACAATAAATCCATTTAATAAAGCCTCAACCTTTACAATAAATCCATGTAATATAGCCTCCGCCTTCACAACAAATCCATTTAATATAGCCTACACCGTCACAATAAATCAATTTAATATAGTCTACACTTTCACAATAAATCCATTTAATATAGCCTCCACCTTCACAATAAATACATTTAATATAGCCTCCACCTTCACAATAAATCCATGTAATATAGCCTACACCTTCACAATAAATCCATTTAATATAGCCTCCACATTCACAATAAATCCATGTAATATAGCCTCCACCTTCACAATAAATACATTTAATATAGCCTCCACCTTCACAATAAATACATTTAATATAGTCTACACCTTCACAATAAATCCATGTAATATAGCCTCTACCTTCACAATAAATCCATGTAATATAGCCTCCACCTTCACAATAAATCCATTTAATATAGCCTCCACCTTCACAATACATCCATGTAATATAGCCTCCACCTTCACAATAAATCCATGTCATATAGCCTCCACCTTCACAATAAATCCATTTAATACAGCCTCCACCTTCACAATACATCCATGTAATATAGCCTCCACCTTCACAATAAATCCATGTAATATAGCCTCCACCTTCACAATAAATCCATTTAATATAGCCTCCACCTTCACAACAAATCCATTTAATAGCCTCCACCTTCACAATAAATCCATGTAATATAGCCTCCACCTTCACAATAAATCCATGTAATATAGCCTCCACCTTCACAATAAATCCATGTAATATAGCCTCCACCTTCACAATAAATCCATGTAATATAGCCTCCACCTTCACAATAAATCCATGTAATATAGCCTCCACCTTCACAATAAATCCATGTAATATAGCCTCCACCTTCACAATAAATCCATGTAATATAGCCTCCACCTTCACAATAAATCCATGTAATATAGCCTCCACCTTCACAATAAATCCATGTAATATAGCCTCCACCTTCACAATAAATCCATGTAATATAGCCTCCACCTTCACAATAAATCCATGTAATATAGCCTCCACCTTCACAATAAATCCATGTAATATAGCCTCCATTTTCACAATAAATCTATGTAATATAGCCTCCACCTTCACAATAAATCCATGTAATATAGCCTACACCTTCACAATAAATCCATGTAATATAGCCTCCACCTTCACAATAAATCCATGTAATATTGCCTCCATCTTCACAGTAAATCCAGTTAATATAGCCTCCACCTTCACAATAAATCCATGTAATATAGCCTCCACCGTCACAATAAATCCATGTAATATAGCCTCCACCTTCACAATAAATCCATGTAATATAGCCTCCACCTTCACAATAAATCCATGTAATATAGCCTCCACCTTCACAATAAATCCATGTAATATAGCCTCCACCTTCACAATAAATCCATGTAATATAGCCTCCACCGTCACAATAAATCCATGTAATATAGCCTCCACCTTCACAATAAATCCATGTAATATAGCCTCCACCTTCACAGTAAATCCATTTAATATAGCCTCCACCTTCACAATAAATACATTTAATATAGCCTCCACCTTCACAATAAATCCATGTAATATAGCCTCCACCTTCACAATAAATCCATGTAATATAGCCTCCACCTTCACAATAAATCCATGTAATATAGTCTCCACCGTTACAGTATCACTCATCAGGGATGCAGCTGCGTGCGTCCTGATCCAATTCAGAGGTGCATATTGAAGATATTGGAAGAAACTGTCCACATTTACTTTTCCTCAGCCAACAAGATAAGTAAGCCTAACGAACAGCAAAAGCACGAGCTTATGTCAATCCACTGTCCTCCAAAGTACAAAGGTTTCTATTCTGTACAATAAATAAATATTCCAAACATAGTCTTGGACAGTTGTGGGATGCTATAGTGGTTATATTAATTTGGGATCTATCATCAATTTTTTTTTTAAAGAGGCCATCACTCTGTTTTCTCACGCAATTGCATAGCCAATAGAAATGTTGCGCAACATGAGCTCTCATGAAGACGAGTCAAGGATGATATCACCTCCACCTTACCCGTCCCCCTAGACCCACATCAATTAGCATTCCGCCCCAATAGGTCCACAGACGATGCAATCGCCACCACAATCCACACTGCCCTGTCCCATCTGGACAAGAGGAATACCTATGTAAGAATGCTGTTCATTGACTATAGCTCAACATTCAACACCATAGTACTGTACCCTTCCAAGCTCATCAATAAGCTTGAGGCCCTGGGTCTCAGCCCCACCCTGTGCAACTGGGTCCTGGACTTCCTGACGGGCCGCCCCCAGGTGGTGAGGGTAGGTAACAACACCTCCACGTCGCTGATCCTGAACACGGGGGCCTCAAAAGGGTGCGTTCTCAGCCCCCTTCTGTACTCCCTGTTCACCCACGACTGCATGGCCAAGAACGCCTCCAACTCAATCATCAAGTTTGCAGACGACACAACAGTAGTAGGCCTGATTACCAGCAACGACGAGACGGCCTACAGGGAGGAGGTGAGGGCCCTCGGAGTGTGGTGTCAGGAAAATAACCTCACACTCACACTCAACGTCAACAAAACAAAGGAGATGATAGTGAACTTCAGGAAACAGCAGAGAAGCATCTCTCTATCCACATCGACAGGACAGCAGTGGAGAAGAGGGAGAGAGTGTTTTACAGTAGGGTGGACCCAGCTGAGAGTGTTTTACAGTAGGGTGGACACAGCTGAGAGAGAGTTTAACAGTAGGGTGGACCCAGCTGAGAGAGAGTTTTACAGTGGCTGTAAACAGACTATCATCACTGTGTGGGACTAACCTGAGGCCCTCGGCTGTGTTGTGGTACTGTGCTGTGTTGTGTTGTAATGTGTTGTGTACTAACCTGAAGACAAGCCCTTGGCTGTGTTGTGGTACTGTGCTGTGTTGTGTTGTAATGTGTTGTGTATTAACCTGAAGACAGACCCTTGGCTGTGTTGTGGGACTGTACTAACCTGAAGACAGACCCTTGGCTGTGTTGTGGGACTGTACTAACCTGAAGACAGACCCTTGGCTGTGTTGTGGGACTGTACTAACCTGAAGACAGGCCCTTGGCTGTGTTGTGGGACTGTACTAACCTGAAGACAGGCCCTTGGCTGTTTTGTGGGACTGTGTTGTGTATTAACCTGAAGACAGGCCCTTGGCTGTGTTGTGGGACTGTACTAACCTGAAGACAGACCCTTGGCTGTGTTGTGGGACTGTACTAACCTGAAGACAGGCCCTTGGCTGTGTTGTGGGACTGTACTAACCTGAAGACAGGCCCTTGGCTGTTTTGTGGGACTGTGTTGTGTATTAACCTGAAGACAGGCCCTTGGCTGTGTTGTGGGACTGTACTAACCTGAAGACAGGCCCTTGGCTGTGTTGTGGGACTGTACTAACCTGAAGACAGGCCCTTGGCTGTTTTGTGGGACTGTGTTGTGTATTAACCTGAAGACAGGCCCTTGGCTGTTTTGTGGGACTGTGTTGTGTATTAACCTGAAGACAGGCCCTTGGCTGTGTTGTGGGACTGTACTAACCTGAAGACAGGCCCTTGGCTGTGTTCTGGGACTTGTGCATCTCTGTCTCCTTGAAGCTCAGGTCTTCCTGCATGGACTTGAGCTCACTGGCCGTCACCGACGAGATCTGGCGCATCCGGTTCATGTTCTGCATCAACACACATCTCCTTTAAACGAGCTTCTTCACTTCAACAACACGCAGGATTGAGAAGATTTATGAAAACCCTAGTATCTGATAGGAGTTAGAAGTTTGGTGTCTATTAAACTGTACGTTTTATGACTTAAAGCAGAACCTGTGTGAACGACATGACAGAGAACAGCTGGGGTACAGAAATAAACGGTTGATTCAGCTAACTCGTAATAAACAAACGAAGAAGAACGAAGGCAAAACAAGGCAACGGCCAAGCTGTGACCTGGGAGTATTTTAACAAAACAACGTCCAAGTGTTGAACTTAGTGGCCGAGCTGTTTCGTTGAGAACAGCAGACAAGCAAGCACATGACAGATGGGTAACATCAGTTGAACATCTCCCTCCCTCCACTAGAGTGTTCCAGTAGAGCTCTCTCTGTCTCTGTCTATCTCTCCCTCCCTCCCCCTCTCTGTCCCCTTTTCTCTCTCTCTCTCTCTCTCTCTCTCTCTCTCTCTCTCGTCTCTCCTCTGTTCCTCTCTCGTCTCTCTCTCTCTCAAATTCTTTGTAGATCTGTGTAATCTGAGGAAAATATGTGTCTCTAATATGGTCATACATTTGGCCAGTGTTTAGGAAGTGAAGCTCAGTTTCCACCTCATTTTGTGGGCAGTGTGCACATAGCCTGTCTTCTCTTGAGAGCCAGGTCTTTCTCAATAGCAAGGCTATGCTCACTGAGTCTGTACATAGTCAAAGCTTTCCTTAAGTTTGGGTCAGTCACAGTGGTCAGGTATTCTGCCACTGTGTACTCTCTGTTTAGGGCCAAATAGCATCCTAGTTTGCTCTGTTTTTTAGTAAATTCTTTCCAAAGAATCTTTTTGTTTTCTCATTTTTTGGTTGTGTCTAATTGTGTTGCTGTCCTGGGGCTCTGTGGGGTCTGTTTGTGTTTGTGAACAGAGCCCCAGGACTAGCTTGCTTCGGGGACTCTTCTCCAGGTTTATTTCCTCTGTAGGTGATGGCTTTGTTATGGAAGGTTTGGGAATCGCTTCCTCTTAGGTGGTTGTAGAATTGAACAGATCTTTTATGGATTTTGATAATTAGCGGGTATCGGCCGCGTGTTTATCCCATTTAGTGAATTCTTGATTGGTGAGTGAACCCCAGACCTCACAACCATAAAGGGCAATGGGTTTTATAACGGATACAAGTATTTTTAGCCAGATCCTAATTGGTATGTCAAATTATATGTTCCTTTGATGGAACATTCACAGTTTTGTGGAAGATGTTCAGGTCAAGGTATGTATAGTTTTTTGTGTGGTCTAGGCCAATGGTGTCTAGATGGAATTTGGATTCGTGGTCCTGGAAATTTGACCTTTTTTAGGAACACCATTATTTTGGTCTTATTTACTGTCAGGCCCCAGGTCTGACAGAATCTGTGCAGAAGATCTAGGTGCTGCTGTAGGGCCTCCTTGGTCTCTCTCTCTCTCTCTCTCTCACACTCACACACACGCACACACTCTCTCTCTCTCACTCACTCTGCTGGAGTGTTCCAGTAGAGCTACGATGATGGCCTGTGTCTGACGGTTTTTCTCCACCTCTGTAGCTTTAGTCTCATCAAATGAATCCAGAAAACCTGTGGAAATATGAATCAATGCCAGATAAACGATCAGTATAGACTACAATACTGCTTACACATAGGATTTACACTATTTAGGCTGTAAAATAAATAAAACGGACAATGTTTATATGACCCCCCCTCTTTATAAACAGGCCAATTTTGACAACATTCTTGCCTGAATACACCTTTTAGTCCTCCCGTGTGCACGCCTGCACGCCGGGGAGGACTGGTAGTAGTGGTGTGCAGGGTGGGCGTCGTCTATTTTAATAAATACATTGAATATACACCATTAAAAATTCTAGCCATTATCAATTGCTTTAGGCAGGTTCCTAAGAAACATTATAAGGACGAATAAAATGTGTTTTCAAAAAGGAAAATAATATTTTGAGTTTTAATTGGGCATGTTACAGGTCTGTGTAGCCGTGGTTACACCAGCCAAATTAAATCAATAGTTTATTATTTTGTTAACGAAACAGACAAAGACACACCTATCCGATCACAGTCAACACAGATACAGTGGGGCAAAAAAGTATTTAGTCAGCCACCAATTGTGCAAGTTCTCCCACTTAAAAAGATGAGAGAGGCCTGTAGTTTTCATCATAGGTACACTTCAACTATGACAGACAAAATGAGAAAAAAAATCCAGAAAATCACGCTGTAGGATTTTTAATGAATTTATTAGCATATTATGGTGGAAAATAAGTATTTGGTGAATAACACAAAGTTTATCTCAATACTTTGTTATATACCCTTTGTTGGCAATGACAGAGGTCAACAGATCTTTTTAAGTGGGAGAACTTGCACAATTGGTGGCTGACTAAATACTTTTTTGCCCCACTGTATATTTTCTAATAAGAATATAATGGAATATAACAGAACTTGTCACAGGAATGTGTGATACCGCTGACATATTAAAAGTGATATTTAGAAACAGTTTGTGCTGTTTTCATCCACCTTTCATCTCTTTCCTATAATTATCATTTTTTTTGTCATTTTACCCCTTTTTCACCACAATTTCGTGGTATCCAATTGGTAGTTACAGTCTTGTCCCATCGCTGCAACTCCCGTATGGACTCGGGAGAGGCAAAAGTCGAGAGACATGCGTCCTCCGAAACACGACCCCACCAAGCCGCACTGCTTTTTGACACACTGCCCCGCTTAACCCGGAAGCCAACCGCACCAACGTGTCGGAGGAAACACCGTCCAGCTGGCGACCGAGGTGAGCTTGCAGGCGCCCGGCTCACCACAAGGAGTCGCCAGAGAGCGGTGAGACAAGGAAATCCAGTGTCTCCAGCCCGCTAGCTGTCTGAATCACAGTGTCTCCAGCCCGCTAGCTTTCTGAATCACAGTGTCTCCAGCCCGCTAGCTGTCTGAATCACAGTGTCTCCAGCCCGCTAGCTGTCTGAATCACAGTGTCTCCAGCCCGCTAGCTGTCTGAATCACAGTGTCTCCAGTCCGCTAGCTGTCTGAATCCCAGTGTCTCCAGCCCGCTAGCTGTCTGAATCACAGTGTCTCCAGCCCGCTAGCTGTCTGAATCACAGTGTCTCCAGCCCGCTAGCTGTCTGAATCACAGTGTCTCCAGCCCGCTAGCTGTCTGAATCACTGTGTCTCCAGCCCGCTAGCTGTCTGAATCACAGTGTCTCCAGCCCGCTAGCTGTCTGAATCACAGTGTCTCCAGCCCGCTAGCTGTCTGAATCACAGTGTCTCCAGCCCGCTAGCTGTCTGAATCCCAGTGTCTCCAGCTCGCCTAGCGTAGTAGCGACTACCAAACGTCTTTCTGACTCACCTATTTCTGCTCTTTGGACCCTATGATCACTCGGCTACACATGCCTCTCCCTAATGTTAATATGCCTTGTCCACTGCTTTTTGGGTTAGTGTATTATTGTTTAATTTCCCTGTAGAACCCCCAGCCCCGTCCAACATGCCTCTTTTGTCCCACCCCCACACGTACAGAGACCTCACCTGGCTTAACTGGTGCCTCCAGAGACACAACCACTCTCATCATCACTCAATGCCTAGGTTTACCTACACTGTACTCACATCCTACCATACCCTTGTCTGTACAGTCGTAGCCTAAAGTTTTGAGAATGACAAATATTAGTTTTCAAAGTCTGCTGCCTCAGTTTGTATCATGGCAATTTGCATATACTCCAGAATGTTATGAAGAGTGATCAGATGAATTGCAATTAATTGCAAAGTCCCTATTTGCCATGCAAATGAACTGAATCCCCCAAAAAACATTTCCACTGCATTTCAGCCCTGCCACAAAAGGACCAGCTGACATCATGTCAGTGATTCTCTCGAGTGTTGACGAGGACAAGGCTGGAGATCACTCTGTCATGCTGATTGAGTTTGAATAACAAACTGGAAGTTTCAAAAGGAGGGTGGTGTTTGGAATCATTGTTCTTCCTCTGTCAACCATGGTTACCTGCAAGGAAACAGGTGCCGTCATCATTGCTTTACACAAAAAGGGCCTCACAGGCAAGGATATTGCTGCCAGTAAGATTGCACCGAAATCAACCATTTATCAGATCATCAAGAACTTCAAGGAGAGCGGTTCAATTGTTGTGAAGAAGGCTCGGGGTGCCCAAGAAAGTCCAGCAAGCATCAGGACCGTCTCCTAAAGTTGATTCCGCTGCGGGATCGGGGCACCACCAGTACAGAGCTTGCTCAGGAATGGCAGCAGGCAGGTGTGAGTGCATCTGCACGCACAGTGAGGCGAAGACTTTTGGAGGATGGCCTGGTGTCAAGAAGGGCAGCAAGGAAGCCACTTCTCTCCAGGAAAAACATCAGGGACAGACTGATATTCTGCAAAAGGTACAGGGATTGGACTTCTGAGGCCTGGGGTAAAGTCATTTTCTCTGATGAATCCCCTTTCCGATTGTTTGGGGCATCTGGGAAAAAAAGCTTGTCCGGAGATGACTACCATCAGTCCTGTGTCATGCCAACAGTAAAGCATCCTGAGACCATTCATGTGTAGGGTTGTTTCTCAGCCAAGGGAGTGGGCTCACTCACAATTTTGCCTAAGAACACAGCCATGAATATAGAATGGTACCAGCCATCCTCCGAGAGCAACTTCTCCAAACCATCCAGGAACAGTTTGGTGACGTACAATGCCTTTTCCAGCATGATGGAGCACCTTGCCATAAGGCAAAAGGAATAACTAAGTGGCTCAGGGAACAAAACGTCAATATTTTGGGTCCATGGCCAGGAAACTCCCCAGACGTTAATTTATTGAGAACTTATGGTCAATCCTCAAGAGGCAGGTGGACAAACAAAAACTCACAAATTCTGACAAACTCCAAGCATTGATTATGCAAGAATGGGTTGCCATCAGTCAGGATATGGCCCAGAAGTTAATTGACAGCATGCCAGGGCAGATTGCAGAGGTCTTGAAAAAGAAGGGTCAACACTGCAAATATTGACTCTGCATCAACTTAATGTAATTGTCAATAAAAGCCTTTGACACTTATGAAATGCTTGTAATTATACTTCAGTATTCCATAGTAACATCTGACAAAAAAATTCTAAAGACACTGAAGCAGAAAACTTTGTGGAAATTTATATTTGTGTCATTCTCAAAACTTTTGGCCACGACTGCACATTATGCCCTGAATCTGTTCTACCACGCCCAGAAATCTACTCCTTTTATTCTCTGTTCCCAACACACTAGACAACTACAACATTTTCCAACAACATTGAACTGCCAAAGGGGGCGGAGTTGCAATCTACTGCAGAGATAACCTGCAGAAAACTTGTGCTGCCTAGCAACCATCAAGAGTTTAAGAGCGTAGAGCGTGCTAATGTCGCCTCAGCATTATGGCTACGTTACATACTAAGCCGTAGGCAGAACTTGAATGAAATTATTACTACGTCGTTTTGGCGGAAATAAAAGTTGTCTTTGATACCGGGAATAACTTTCAGATATAAAGAAAAGGACGAAAAAAGTTGGCAGGGAAAACATCTTAGACTGAAAGGGATACAAGATATGTAACTTTCTACAACCTACGCAGGAATGGTTCACAGAAAGTATGTAATGGTCAACTCACTGTCCATAGTCTCATCTCTCTTCTTTAGTTCTTTGTACTTCTGGTTTCGTTCACCTGTTGGACAAAAAGTGAGTTGTTACTTGAGTATATAGTCTAACCGCTCTTAGAATTAGAGGTGACTTGTGGAACCCTTGGAGATCTGCGAGGAACCATTGTTAGTCAATGGTTCATACTTGCACCTTTGGTTAGTTGAGAGGTTCTGGGAGGACCTTTAATGGATCAATATAGCAACAGGTTCATGGAGGAAACCTGGAGGGATTTGATTTATTAGGATCCACATTAGCCGACGCCAATGGTGACAGCTAGTCTTACTGGGACACATAACGAACAAAAACTTTACAGACAAAATACTTGACAATTTTCATACATTTAAACAACATGTAGTGTGTGTGAGTGTGCTTCTATCAGTGGAGTGGGGGCGTGGCTTAGTAGTTTACATACATTTAAACAACATGTAGTGTGTGTGTGTGCTTCTATCAGTGGAGTGGGGGCGTGGCTTAGTAGGGGCGTGGCTTAGTAGTTTACATACATTTAAACAACATGTAGTGTGTGTGAGTGTGCTTCTATCAGTGGAGTGGGGGCGTGGCTTAGTAGTTTACATACATTTAAACAACATGTAGTGTGTGTGTGTGAGTGTGCTTCTATCAGTGGAGTAGGGGCGTGGCTTAGTGGGGGCATGGCTTAGTAGTTTACATACATGTAAACAACATGTAGTGTGTGTGAGTGTGCTTCTATCAGTGGAGTGGGGGCATGGCTTAGTAGGGGCGTGGCTTTAATCAATATTTTTTTGGGGCCACCTGTTACAGTCTTCATCAGTTCTGTTGTATTGTCATCACGTTAAATTAAACACTGACAGTTTCATAGCGTCAATGAGGCTAACAGAGGTCTATGAGTTCCTCAAGAACCTATGCAAATCCTAAAGCTAGAATAGTTACCAATTTATTACTATATGTAATCAGCAATGTTAATATTAATAATATGACATTAAAATATGTCATATGCATAAATATTAAAGGAAAACATAAATGTAAAGTGTACAAACTTAACATGATGAACAGGAATTACATTTATGCTAACGGGTTTGCCAAAAATACATTTGAGACACAGCCAATCATTCAATCTGATTGGCTACCAAAACTGTAATATATTATTAAAAAGGTTCAAATTAGAACCCCTAGCATTCCAAAAAGGTTCCAGTTTGAACCTTTACACAGGGGTTCCTCTAGGACCTTCTTTTAACTGGAGAGATTCTGGCGGTGTGGCATTCCAAAAAGGTTCCAGTTTGAACCTTTACACAGGGGTTCCTCTAGAACCTTCTTTTAACTGGAAAGATTCTGGCGGTGTGGCATTCCAAAAAGGTTCCAGTTTGAACCTTTACACAGGGGTTCCCCTAGGACCTTCTTTTAACTGGAGAGATTCTGGCGGTGTGGCAACCCAAAAAGGTTCCAGTTTGAACCTTTACACAGGGGTTCCCCTAGGACCTTCTTTTAACTGGAGAGATTCTGGCGGTGTGGCAACCCAAAAAGGTTCAAGTTTGAATCTTTACACAGGGGTTCCCCTAGGACCTTCTTTTAACTGGAGAGATTCTGGCAGTGTGGCAACCCAAAAAGGTTCCAGTTTGAACCTTTACACAGGGGTTCCCCTAGGACCTTCTTTTAACTGGAGAGATTCTGGCAGTGTGGCAACCCAAAAAGCTTCCAGGCACCTTTACTTCTAAGACTGTAGAGTCTATATAAAGTAAAGTGGAAGTAGTTTGTTCCAAACTAATGCTACTGGAAGGATGGCCTAGTCTAGTTGATTAGTATGTTGGAGGAGTTTGGTGGAGAACAAGAGGGACACAGTAGGCCTCTTACCGTCTGGTCATGACGAGTCAGAGGATATGAGCCAGAGATGAGGACAGGAAACAGTCAGAGGATATGAGACAGAGATGAGGACAGGAAACAGTCAGAGGATATGAGAGATGAGGACAGGAAACAGTCAGAGGATATGAGAGATGAGGACAGGAAACAGTCAGAGGATATGAGACAGAGATGAGGACAGGAAACAGTCAGACGATATGAGACAGAGATGAGGACAGGAAACAGTCAGACGATATGAGACAGAGATGAGGACAGGAAACAGTCAGAGGATATGAGACAGAGATGAGGACAGGAAACAGTCAGAGGATATGAGACAGAGATGAGGACAGGAAACAGTCAGAGGATATGAGACAGAGATGAGGACAGGAAACAGTCAGAGGATATGAGACAGATGAGGACAGGAAACAGTCAGAGGATATGAGACAGATGAGGACAGGAAACAGTCAGAGGATATGAGACAGATGAGGACAGGAAACAGTCAGACGATATGAGACAGAGATGAGGACAGGAAACAGTCAGAGGATATGAGACAGAGATGAGGACAGGAAACAGTCAGAGGATATGAGACAGAGATGAGGACAGGAAACAGTCAGAGGATATGAGACAGATGAGGACAGGAAACAGTTCGATCAAAAGCATTGATTGAAGTAAAGAAGTCTGTTAGAACAACATGATGCAGTGTATATTAGGACAGAGTAAACAACAAGCATATTTATGTTTCTACTTCCTCCAAGTATTGAGAGCTACAGTATGGATGCATCCCAAATGGCACCCTATTCCCCATATAGTGCACTTTTACCAGGGCCCGGTGGCAATAGGGAATATGATGATCATGATGGCCCAATAACATCTGTTAAATATGTGTATGTGACCAATAGCATCTGTTAAATATGTGTATGTGACCAATAACATCTGTTAAATATGTGTATGTGACCAATAACATCTGATAAATATGTGTATGTGACCCAATAACATCTGCTATCTGATAAATATGAGTATGTGACCAATAACATCTGCTATCTGATAAATATGAGTATGTGACCAATAACATCTGATAAATATGAGTATGTGACCCAATAACATCTGTTAAATATGAGTATGTGACCAATAACATCTGTTAAATATGAGTATGTGACCAATAGCATCTGTTAAATATGAGTATGTGACCCAATAACATCTGTTAAATATGAGTATGTGACCAATAACATCTGTTAAATATGAGTATGGACCAAAAACATTTGATGTGAAGTGTAATTTGGGTGTGGTCATTCAGGCTTTCCTTCATTAAGTGTCCCCGGTGTGGGACTTCAAAACACCTCTACCATGGACCACCAGCCATGTTGACTTCCCCTCTGGAGTCTAACAATACAATACACATCCCCATGGAGACCAGAGCAGCAGACAGGCGTCTCACAGAGAGGCGTCTACAGGATGCCCGAGTCCCAAATGGCACCCTACGTAAGTGCACTAGGTAGGGAATAAGGTGCACTAGGAAGGGAATAGGGATCCACTAGAAAGGGAATAGGGTGCACTAGGTAGGGAATAAGGTGCACTAGGTAGGGAATAACGTGCACTAGGAAGGGAAGAGGGATCCATTAGGAAGGGAATAGAGTGCCATGTTGGGATGCAGGATATATGTGCTACCCTGGTCAGGACAGGATGCTGTAATCTATGCAGGCAAGGCGGAGTGGAGAGAGTTGTCTTGGACGGTATCCAGAGGCCTTAATGGATTTATATCCAATTCACTGAACTGTTACTGAACACAACTACAGGACAATGCTCCCGTCTCGCCCCCCTCCCCCCCCCTCCACCACCCTCATTGGGCCAAGTGCCCAAAACTCTCCCATCCCAGCCCACTCCCCATCCACTCCACCCCAGTGCAAAGCTCTTGTACGAGACTGTGAATGTTCTAAAAATATCAAAAATAAAAATGTCAAAAAACTCATCATCTCATTGTTCTACGGGACTATGAAACCCGTCAGATATAACATCTACGACCCCAGTGGAGAGATCTAATCAGTCCGTACCTTGGTGTTCCTCCATGTTATTGTCAAGCTGTCGGATCTCCTCGTTGATCAGGCTCATCTTCTCACGCATCTCAGTCAACCTGTTAGAAACGTCACAGAGTTATAAAACAGGCATATCACTTTGGTTGGCTAGGATAAGACTTTAAAATGATCACAGAAACTACGTACTGTCTTTCCATGCTTGCTGTTTCCTGGTTGTCTTCTTTTACCTTGGAGAGCAAAACAAGGCGACATTTTGAAGCATAACACACAGATTCAACTCACTAAACCTTAAAATATACACCTCTTTACCAAACTTCTCCACTCCCTCATCCCCCCCAAAAATGACATCGACGATTGTGACATCAGCCTTCCGGTTACTGGCCCAAAACTCTAACCTCGAGGCTACCTGCCGCAGCCTTCCGGTTACTGGCCCAAAGCTCTAACCTCGAGGTCACCTGCCGCCCATATTTAAAGACAGAGACAAATGTATGAAACCATTTAAGGTTGTGGTTTATTTTATTTATTTATTTTATTTTTTATTTTACCTTTATTTAACCAGGCAAGTCAATTAAGAACACATTCTTATTTTCAATGACGGCCTGGGAACAGTGGGTTAACTGCCTGTTCAGGGGCAGAACGACAGATTTGTACCTTGTCAGCTCGGGGGTTTGAACTCGCAACCTTCTGGTTACTAGTCCAATGCTCTAACCACTAGGCTACGCTGCCGCCGTCCCTCTCCTCTCCTGTTTAAACAGCCTGTCCCTCTCCTCTCCTCACCTGTTTAATCAGCCTGTCCCTCTCCTCTCCTGTTTAAACAGCCTGTCCCTCTCCTCACCTGTTTAAACAGCCTGTCCCTCTCCTCACCTGTTTAATCAGCCTGTTCCTCTCCTCACCCTCTCCTCACCTGTTTAATCAGCCTGTTCCTCTCCTCACCCTCTCCTCACCTGTTTAAACAGCCTGTTCCTCTCCTCACCCTCTCCTCACCTGTTTAAACAGCCTGTTCCTCTCCTCACCTGTTTAAACAGCCTGTTCCTCTCCTCACCTGTTTAAACAGCCTGTTCCTCTCCTCACCTGTTTAATCAGCCTGTCCCTCTCCTCACCTGTTTAAACAGCCTGTTCCTCTCCTCACCTGTTTAATCAGCCTGTCCCTCTCCTCACCTGTTTAATCAGCCTGTCCCTCTCCTCACCTGTTTAATCAGCCTGTCCCTCTCCTCACCTGTTTAATCAGCCTGTCCCTCTCCTCACCTGTTTAATCAGCCTGTCCCTCTCCTCACCTGTTTAATCAGCCTGTCCCTCTCCTCACCCTCTCCTCACCTGTTTAATCAGCCTGTTCCTCTCCTCACCCTCTCCTCACCTGTTTAAACAGCCTGTTCCTCTCCTCACCCTCTCCTCACCTGTTTAAACAGCCTGTCCCTCTCCTCACCCTCTCCTCACCTGTTTAAACAGCCTGTCCCTCTCCTCACCTGTTTAAACAGCCTGTCCCTCTCCTCACCTGTTTAAACAGCCTGTCCCTCTCCTCCTGGGGCGATCCCATGCTCTTGTCCTCTGCCACCATGGCGTCTCTCTTCAGCTCCAGCTCCTGAAGCTTCTCGTGTAGTAACACAGCTTCCTGTTTCACCTGGGAGTGATACAGCTCCTACGGACATCACACAGGACAGAGGGGACAGAAGGGATTGAGTCAGTGTGGATGGACGGGTCTAACTACCTGTTTGGTGGAAGGCCCTGACTCCCTCTATGGGACCAACGACATCTACCCTGGTTTAATACAACCACGATGGCAACAGACTAAAAGGTGTGTCTGACTAAAATGAACATTTTGGGGGTTTTCAGGTAATGTATGAACATGATTATTAGATACAGTATCCAATCTATAACCATTAAAACATGCTCTTCAAACCTTGATTTGATCATTGGTCATTGTAATGGATATGATTCAGCCTATGAGTGAGCGAGCTTGTTGATTCAGCAGATGAGCGAGTGAACTTGTTGATTCAGTCCATGAGTGAGTGAGCTTGTTGATTCTGCCCATGAGTGAGTGAGCTTGTTGATTCAGCGAATGAGTGAGTGAGCTTGTTGATTCAGCCCATGAGTGAGTGAGCTTGTTGATTCTGCCCATGAGTGAGTGAGCTTGTTGTTTCAGCCCATGAGTGAATGAGCTTGTTGATTCAGCCTATGAGTGAGCGAGCTTGTTGATTCAGCCTATGAGTGAGTGAGCTTGTTGATTCTGCCCAGCCCAGATAACTAGGTGAGACAACCACATATCACAGTCATAGTCAGCACATTCATCTTCAGATAGCTAGGTGAGACAACCACATATCACAGTCATAGTCAGCACATTCATCTTCAGATAGCTAGGTGGACCAGTCATAGTCAGTACATTCATCAGATAGCTAGGTGGACCAGTCATAGTCAGTACATTCATCAGATAGCCAGGTGGACCAGTCATAGTCAGTACATTCATCAGATAGCTAGGTGGACCAGTCATAGTCAGTACATTCATCAGATAGCTAGGTGGACCAGTCATAGTCAGTACATTCATCAGATAGCTAGGTGGACCAGTCATAGTCAGTACATTCATCAGATAGCTAGGTGGACCAGTCATAGTCAGTACATTCATCAGATAGCTAGGTGGACCAGTCATAGTCAGTACATTCATCAGATAGCTAGGTGGACCAGTCATAGTCAGTACATTCATCAGATAGCTAGGTGGACCAGTCATAGTCAGTACATTCATTAGATAGCTAGGTGGACCAGTCATAGTCAGTACATTCATCAGATAGCTAGGTGGACCAGTCATAGTCAGTACATTCATCAGATAGCTAGGTGGACCAGTCATAGTCAGTACATTCATCAGATAGCTAGGTGGACCAGTCATAGTCAGTACATTCATCAGATAGCTAGGTGGACCAGTCATAGTCAGTACATTCATCAGATAGCCAGGTGGACCAGTCATAGTCAGTACATTCATCAGATAGCTAGGTGGACCAGTCATAGTCAGTACATTCATCAGATAGCTAGGTGGACCAGTCATAGTCAGTACATTCATCAGATAGCTAGGTGGACCAGTCATAGTCAGTACATTCATCAGATAGCTAGGTGGACCAGTCATAGTCAGTACATTCATCAGATAGCTAGGTGGACCAGTCATAGTCAGTACATTCATCTCCAGATAGCTAGGTGGACCAGTCATAGTCAGTACATTCATCAGATAGCTAGGTGGACCAGTCATAGTCAGTACATTCATCAGATAGCTAGGTGGACCAGTCATAGTCAGTACATTCATCAGATAGCTAGGTGGACCAGTCATAGTCAGTACATTCATCAGATAGCTAGGTGGACCAGTCATAGTCAGTACATTCATCAGATAGCTAGGTGGACCAGTCATAGTCAGTACATTCATCAGATAGCTAGGTGGACCAGTCATAGTCAGTACATTCATCAGATAGCTAGGTGGACCAGTCATAGTCAGTACATTCATCTTCAGATAGCTAGGTGGACCAGTCATAGTCAGTACATTCATCAGATAGCTAGGTGGACCAGTCATAGTCAGTACACTCAAGGTGAGGAGGAGGATAATTAAAATATACTCTTTGAAGGGAATAGGGTGCCACTCGGGATGCACTCTGCCACTCACTGCTTCAAACGTCTCCTTCCGTGTTATGAGGGTGTCCAGCTCTTCCTGACGACCATCCAGCTCCTGAGAGAAAGACACACAGGAAAACTTTAGTCCTTGATACTGACACCTGTTTAGCACGAGGCCGTCTGTCGTTGTTATCTATATGGCCAGCAGGGGCTGAGTCATGCAGCTTTACTTACTAACAGTTCTCACTGGACATCAAGGACTGCTGTCTGATTGGGTAGCTACTGCTGTCTGATGGGGTAGCTACTGCTGTCTGATGGGGTAGCTACTGCTGTCTGATGGGGTAGCTACTGCTGTCTGATGGGGTAGCTACTGCTGTCTGATAGGGTAGCTACTGCTGTCTGATGGGGTAGCTACTGCTGTCTGATGGGGTAGCTACTGCTGCCTGATGGGGTAGCTACTGCTGCCTGATGGGGTAGCTACTGCTGTCTGATAGGGTAGCTACTGCTGTCTGATGGGGTAGCTACTGCTGTCTGATTGGGTAGCTACTGCTGTCTGATAGGGTAGGTACTGCTGTCTGATGGGGTAGCTACTGCTGTCTGATGGGGTAGCTACTGCTGTCTGATAGGGTAGCTATGGCTGTCTGATGGGGTAGCTATGGCCGTCTGATAGGGTAGCTACTGTTTCTGATGGGGTAGCTACTGCTGTCTGATGGGGTAGCTACTGCTGTCTGATGGGGTAGCGACTGCTGTCTGATAGGGTAGCTACTGTTTCTGATGGGGTAGCTACTGCTGTCTGATAGGGTAGCTACTGCTGTCTGATGGGGTAGCTACTGCTGTCTGATAGGGTAGCTACTGCTGTCTGATAGGGTAGCTACTGCTGTCTGATGGGGTAGCTACAGCTGTCTGATAGGGTAGCTACTGCTGCCTGATAGGGTAGCTACTGCTGTCTGATAGGGTAGCTACTGCTGCCTGATAGGGTAGCTACTGCTGCCTGATGGGGTAACTACTGCTGTCTGATGGGGTAGCTACTGCTGTCTGATAGGGTAGCTACTGTTTCTGATGGGGTAGCTACAGCTGTCTGATAGGGTAGCTACTGCTGCCTGATAGGGTAGCTACTGCTGCCTAATGGGGTAGCTACAGCTGTCTGATAGGGTAGCTACTGCTGCCTGATAGGGTAGCTACTGCTGCCTGATGGGGTAGCTACTGCTGTCTGATGGGGTAGCTACTGCTGTCTGATGGGGTAGCTACTGCTGTCTGATGGGGTAGCTACTGCTGTCTGATGGGGTAGCTACTGCTGTCTGATTGGGTAGCTACTGCTGTCTGATTGGGTAGCTACTGCTGTCTGATGGGGTAACTACTGCTGTCTGATAGGGTAGCTACTGCTGTCTGATAGGGTAGCTACTGCTGTCTGATAGGGTAGCTACTGCTGTCTGATGGGGTAGCTACAGCTGCCTGATAGGGTAGCTACAGCTGCCTGATAGGGTAGCTACTGCTGCCTGATAGGGTAGCTACTGCTGCCTGATGGGGTAGCTACTGCTGTCTGATTGGGTAGCTACTGCTGTCTGATTGGGTAGCTACTGCTGTCTGATTGGGTAGCTACTGCTGTCTGATTGGGTAGCTACTGCTGTCTGATGGGGTATCTACTGCTGTCTGATAGGGTTGCTACAGTAACTGTTCCAGAGCACAGCACATAGAGTTCCCCACCACGTGACACATCACTAACTTATCGTGACAATAAATAAGCCCAGAGTCTCTTCTTTAACTGAAGGACTCCCATCCTCCATTGCCCCCGTGACATGGCTGTAGACTCCTATCTAAAGGCGTAAGGAGACATTGGAGTCTACAGCCATGTCACAGGGTTACATTCTCCCATCCATTCATAAAGTATCTCAGAGTAGCAGTGCTGATCTCGGATCAGGTCGTCGTCCCCCCGTCCACATACAGTGCCTTCAGAAAGAATTCACACTCCTTGACTTATAATTTTTTTGGTTATTACAGCCTGAATCTCTTGTCACTGGCCTACATACAGTACACAGTTCAACAGGACAACAACCTAAAACACAAGGCCAAATATACAGTGGAGTTGCTTACCTAGAAGACAGTCAAGGGGGAACAAGTCAAGGGGGAACAAGTCAAGGGGGAACAAGTCAAGGGGGAACAAGTCAAAGGGGAACAAGTCAAGGGGGAACAAGTCAAGGGGGAACAAGTCAAGGGGGAACAAGTCAAGGGGGAACAAGTCAAGGGGGAACAAGTCAAAGGGGAACAGGTCAAGGGGGAACAAGTCAAGGGGGAACAAGTCAAGGGGGAACAAGTCAAGGGGGAACAAGTCAAAGGGGAACAAGTCAAGGGGGAACAAGTCAAAGGGGAACAAGTCAAGGGGGAACAAGTCAAGGGGGAACAAGTCAAGGGGGAACAAGTCAAGGGGTGTGAATAATTTCTAAAAGGCATCTCATTCATTAAGATGTAAAACACCAAACTGATCCTGAATCAGCTCGGACCTGTAGCAGCTCGTCGTTGCTGGCCTTCATGGCAGCGTACTGGTCCTGTTTCTCTGGAGACATCTTTTTGATGATGTCATCAGCGGCCTGCTTCTCCCTCTCCATCTCCTCCTCCACCGCACGGATCATCTCCTCCTTCCTAAAGAAACCAGAGGTAGGATAACGTCTTCCTTCCTATAGAAACCAGAGGTAGGATAACGTCTTCCTTCCTAAAGAAACCAGAGGTAAGATAACGTCTTCCTTCCTATAGAAACCAGAGGTAGGATAACGTCTTCCTTCCTATAGAAACCAGAGGTAGGATAACGTCTTCCTTCCTATAGAAACCAGAGGTAGGATAACGTCTTCCTTCCTAAAGAAACCAGAGGTAAGATAACGTCTTCCTTCCTATAGAAACCAGAGGTAGGATAATGTCTTCCTTCCTATAGAAACCAGAGGTAGGATAACGTCTTCCTTCCTATAGAAACCAGAGGTAGGATAACGTCTTCCTTGTTGATTACTGGAGGAGCTGGGACTGAGGACCAACTGTTGATTATGGGAGGAGCCGGGACTGAGGACCAACTGTTGGCTACTGGAGGAGCTGGAATTGAGGTGGGAGCTGGGACTGAGGACCAACTGTTGACTACTGGAGGAACTGGGACTGAGGACCAACTGCTGACTACTGGAGGAGCTGGGACTGAGGACCAACTGTTGACTACTGGATGAGCTGGGACTGAGGACCAACTGTTGACTACTGGAGGAACTGGGACTAAGGACCAACTGTTGATTAAGGGAGGAGCTGGGACTGAGGACCAACTGTTGACTACTGGAGGAGCTGGAATTGAGGACCAACTGCTGACTACTGGAGGAGCTGGGACTGAGGACCAACTGTTGACTACTGGATGAGCTGGGACTGAGGACCAACTGTTGACTACTGGAGGAACTGGGACTAAGGACCAACTGTTGATTAAGGGAGGAGCTGGGACTGAGGACCAACTGTTGACTACTGGAGGAACTGGGACTGAGGACCAACTGCTGACTACTGGAGGAGCTGGGACTGAGGACCAACTGTTGACTACTGGATGAGCTGGGACTGAGAACCAACTGTTGACTACTGGGGGAACTGGGACTAAGGACCAACTGTTGATTAAGGGAGGAGCTGGGACTGAGGACCAACTGTTGACTACTGGAGGAATTGGGACTGAGGACCAACTGCTGACTACTGGAGGAACTGGGACTGAGGACCAACTGTTGACTACTGGAGGAACTGGGACTGAGGACCAACTGCTGACTACTGGAGGAACTGGGACTGAGGACCAACTGTTGACTACTGGAGGAACTGGGACTGAGGACCAACTGCTGACTACTGGAGGAGCTGGGACTGAGGACCAACTGTTGACTACTGGATGAGCTGGGACTGAGAACCAACTGTTGACTACTGGAGGAGCTGATGACTTCACAAGGTGTTAATGACTAGACTATATAACACAGTGGTATGAGGAGGTGTTAATGACTAGACTATATAACACAGTGGTATGAGGAGGTGTTAATGACTAGACTATATAACACAGTGGTATGAGGAGGTGTTAATGACTAGACTATATAACACAGTGGTATGAGGAGGTGTTAATGACTAGACTATATAACACAGTGGTATGAGGAGGTGTTAATGACTAGACTATATAACACAGTGGTATGAGGAGGTGTTAATGACTAGACTATATAACACAGTGGTATGAGGAGGTGTTAATGACTAGACTATATAACACAGTGGTATGAGGAGGTGTTAATGACTAGACTATATAACACAGTGGTATGAGGAGGAGCACTCTAAGCAGATCTCGAAGACTGTTAAAAAGTGACACCAGGGCCCTTTACTCATTAAGCGTCTCTGAGTATTAGTAATGATTTAGGATCAGTGCTGCATTTTAGTTCCTAATGAATAATATGACATGGACACGGGCAACCTGATCCTAGATCAGCACTGCTACCCTGAGACAGGAGGCTTATTGCCTCTATTGACACTGTGGTATGAGGAGGCCCATGTCCTGAGGAGACTTTAAGCTTTAGGCCTTGGATCCTGGCCTAACTGACGGGCGCCCCCAGGTGGTGAAGGTAGGAAACAACACCTGCACTTCACTGATCCTCAACACTGGGGCCAGTGTCGGGCTATATCACCGCCTGGTACGGCAACTGCGCCGCCCACAACAGCAGGGCTATCCAGAGGGTGGTGCGGTCTGCACAATGCATCACCGGGGGCAAATTACCTGCTCTCCATGACACCTACAGCACCTACAGCACCCGTCTGTTTGCTCCTATCCCACCCCCAGGCATAGTCCCAGTCAGTGGGATGCCTGACTGTCTGTTTGTTCCTATCCCTCCCCCAGACATAGTCCCAGTCAGTGGGATGCCTGGCTGTCTGTTTGCTCCTATCCCTACCCCAGGCATAGTCCCAGTCAGTGGGATGCCTGGCTGTCTGTTTGCTCCTATCCCTCCCCCAGGCATAGTCCCAGTCAGTGGCAGTGGGAAGCCAGTTGTGGGAAACACCTGGAAGTTTCTCCTGGGTATGGTAGCCATCGCCCTGACCACCTCTATGCTCATCGTGTGTGCCGTCAAGACCCAGTCCTGGTACAAGCTGCTGTTCAACTACCGGCACCAGTGGCTGAGAGAGGAGGAGGATGCTAACATGTTCACTACAGGATGCTACTCTAGCTTCAGCTTGGGCATGGAGCATACGGAGACCAGCACCCATGAGCTGGACCACGGGCAGGATGGGTTGGGTGATGAGGAGGGGGCGGATGGATACATAGAGGACCACTGCATTGAGACTGGGAACTACAAAGACAACACAACACAGAATAATGTATCTATTCTACTTAGCACTGATAGTATCTGTGCTAGTGAATGGGATTGAATCACTGAATCAGAAAGCCATAGTTCTCCCATCTGTAACCCAGGTCTCCAACAGGTCAAACATAGTGGAGGTCAGGTGTCTCCAACAGGTCAATCATACTGGAGGTCAGGGGTCTCCAACAGGTCAAACATACTGGAGGTCAGGGGTCTCCAACAGGTCAATCATACTGGAGGTCAGGGGTCTCCAACAGGTCAATCATACTGGAGGTCAGGGGTCTCCAACAGGTCAATCATACTGGAGGTCAGGGGTCTCCAACAGGTCAATCATACTGGAGGTCAGGGGTCTCCAACAGGTCAATCATACTGGAGGTCAGGGGTCACCAACAGGTCAAACATAGTGGAGGTCAGGGGTCTCCAACAGGTCAATCATACTGGAGGTCAGGGGTCACCAACAGGTCAAACATGGTGGAGGTCAGGGGTCTCCAACAGGTCAATCATACTGGAGGTCAGGGGTCACCAACAGGTCAAACATGGTGGAGGTCAGGGGTGTCCAACAGGTCAATCATACTGGAGTTGGAGACCCCTGGTGTAGGTTGGAGACCCCTGGTGTAGGTTAGAGACCCCTGGGAGACCCCTGGTGTAGGTTGGAGACCTCTGGTGTAGGTTGGAGACCTCTGGTGTAGGTCGTCTGGTGTAGGTCGCCTACAGTGTAGGTTAGAGACCCCTGGTGTAGGTTGGAGACCCCTGGGAGACCTCTGGTGTAGGTTAGAGACCCCTGGTGTAGGTTGGAGACTCCCTGGGAGACCTCTGGTGTAGGTTGGAGACTCCCTGGGAGACCTCTGGTGTAGGTTAGAGACCCCTGGTGTAGGTTGGAGACTCCCTGGTTTAGGTTGGAGACCCCTGGGAGACCCCTGGTGTAGGTTGGAGACCCCTGGTGTAGGTTGGAGACTCCTGGTGTAGGTTGGAGACCCCCTGGTGTAGGTTGGAGACACCCTGGTGTAGGTTGGAGACCCCTGGGAGACCCCTGGTGTAGGTTGGAGACCCCTGGGAGACCTCTGGTGTAGGTTGGAGACCCCTGGGAGACCCCTAGTGTAGGTTGGAGACCCCTGGGAGGCCTCTGGTGTAGGTTGGAGACCCCTGGTGTAGGTTGGAGACCCCTGGGAGACCCCTGGTGTAGGTTGGAGACCCCTGGTGTAGGTTGGAGACCCCTGGTGTAGGTTGGAGACTCCTGGGAGACCTCTGGTGTAGGTTGGAGACCCCTGGGAGACCTCTGGTGTAGGTTGGAAACCCCTGGGAGACCCCTGGTGTAGGTTGGAGACCCCTGGGAGACCCCTGGTGTAGGTTGGAGACCCCTGGGAGACCTCTGGTGTAGGTTGGAGACCCCTGGGAGACCTCTGGTGTAGGTTGGAAACCCCTGGGAGACCCCTGGTGTAGGTTGGAGACCCCTGGGAGGCCTCTGGTGTAGGTTGGAGACCCCTGGTGTAGGTTGGAGACCCCTGGTGTAGGTTGGAGACCCCTGGTGTAGGTTGGAGACCCCTGGTGTAGGTTGGAGACCCCTGGTGTAGGTTGGAGACCCCTGGGAGACCCCTGGTGTAGGTTGGAGACCCCTGGTGTAGGTTGGAGACCCCTGGTGTAGGTTGGAGACCCTTGGTGTAGGTCGTCTAAGGTTTTGTCATATTAAATAAATGTTTGAGTACTTACTCTCGTCTTTCTGTGAATATGACATCCATACTTTGAGCCTCTCGGTCGTTCTGTGCTTTCAACTACACAAAACACAGTATGCAAACAGTCAGGGTTAGGACTGAAACTAAACGTATTCTATCTCGGAGATAATTCACGTATAAAACTGTTTGCTAAAATGATCAAATGTAGTCACCATATTGAAGTCATTTATCACTTCCTCCATCTCAGTGTTGGTGTTCAACTTGTCAACTAGCTGAAATTCAAAACAAACAAAGGTGTAACGGCAGTGTTTAGTACATCCTAAAATAATAACATCATATCGTCTTCATCAAAATAGAACCGTGTGTACCATGTTGTAATCTGCCAGTTGTCCCTGTAGATCTTTCAGTTCACCAGCAAGTCCTTCTGCTCTGCAGGGGGTAAAACAACAAGACCATTAGAGACCATCCATATAAACCTTGGATGATGAGAACATGAGAACCAATTGAGGATTAAACAACAACAAAAAGGGGTGTCTCTGAGTTGTCGATACAAAACCACCCTTAGGAAATACACGATGCACAAATAGACCTATCTGATTACTTTACCTTTTCTCATAGGAGAGGTAAACAGAGTTCTCCTGATTGAAGGTGTCAATCTCCTTCTGCAGTTTGCTGGTCTCCGTTGTCAGTTCGTTGATCTTACTCCTGTTGAGACACATAGAAGACCACGGCACATGACGATACAGTATACAACACGTGGTTCTATATGTTCTATTCAGGCTTACCTGAGAAGGCCAAGGTAGTAGGATTTATCCAGAATCTGCCTCTGAGGTCCTGGAAAATGAGAGCGAGAGAGAGACAGATCTCATGTCATCTTGGCCATGTTCTGTTATAATCTCCACCCGGCACAGCCAGAAGAGGACTGGCCACCCCACATAGCCTGGTTCCTCTCTAGGTTTCTTCCTAGGTATTGGCCTTTCTAGGGAGTTTTTCCTAGCCACCGTGCTTCTACACCTGCATTGCTTGCTGTTTGGGGTTTTAGGCTGGGTTTCTGTACAGCACTTTGAGATATCAGCTGATGTACGAAGGGCTATATAAATACATTTGATTTGATTTGATTTGATGTCATGACAGACAGATAAGAAAATCATTTGTGTGTGAGACAAGACTTCGATACCAAAATCATCACATTATAAGGTTGTGTTTTTATTTGGAGGTCCTAAACTGTTGCATGTTTATATTTTACCAGAGAGGGAGCGAAGGACATATTTTGGGGACTGTGCCACACATTAACGTGGACTGATGTCAGAGGAAAGATATGGCTGGTGAATACAATGATCGTACAAAACATTAAGAACACCTGGACTTTCCCATGACATACAGACTGTTCAGGTGAATCCAGGTGAAGGATATCATCCCCAATTGAAGTCACCTGTTAAATCCACTTCAATCAGTGTAGATGAAGGGGAGGAGACGGGCTAAAGAAGGGTTTTTAAGCCTTGAGACATGGACTGTGTATGTGTGCTATTCAGAGGGTGAACATTTAAGTGTCTTTGAACGGGTATGGTAGTAGGTGCCAGGCGCACCGGTTTGTGTGTGTCAAGAACTACAACGTTGCTGGGTTTTTCCACACTCAACAGTTTCCGGTGTGTATCAAGAACGGTCCACCACCCAAAGGACATCCACCCAAAGGACATCCACCCAAAGGACATCCACCCAAAGGACATCCAGCCAACTTGACACAACTGTGGGAACATCTTTTAGTCAACATGGGCCAGCATCCCTGTGGAATTGAGGCTGCTCTGAGGGCAAACGGAGGTGCAACACAATATAATGTTTTGTACACTCTGCGTATATAACAGGTGTATAATACAGATGAATAACATAGGTTTATAATTCGGGTTTATAATTCCGTCTTTCGGATGGGACGTTAAACTGGTGTCCTGACTCCCTGAGGTCATTAAAGATCCCATGGCACTTATCGTCAGAGTTAGGGGTGTTGACCCCGGTATCCTGACTCTCTGAGGTCATTAAAGGTCCCATGGCACTTATCGTAAGAGTAGGGGTGTTAACCCTGGTGTCCTGGCTAAATTCCCAATCTGGCCCTCAAACCTCCACAATAATCCCCAGTTTACAATATTGTCTTATTCATCCCCCTCCTCCTCTCCCCTGTAACTATTCCCCAGGTCGTTGCTGCAAATGAGAACGTGTTCTCAGTCAACTTACCTGGATAAATAACGAATAAATAAATTATAATACAGGTTTATAATACAGTTGAATAATACGGGTGAATAATACAGGTGTATAATACAGGTGTATAATATGGGTGTATAATACAGGTGTATAATATGGGTGTATAATACAGGTGTATAATACAGGTGTATAATACAGGTGTATAATACAGGTGTATAATACAGGTGTATAATACAGGTGTATAATACAGGTGTATAATATGGGTGTATAATATGGGTGAATAATACGGGTGAATAATACGGGTGAATAATACAGGTGTATAATACAGGTGTATAATATGGGTGTATAATACAGTTGAATAATACAGGTGTATAATACAGGTGTATAATACAGGTGTATAATACAGGTGTATAATACAGGTGTATAATACAGGTGTATAATATGGGTGTATAATATGGGTGTATAATACAGGTTTATAATACAGGTTTATAATACAGGTGTATAATACAGGTGTATAATACAGGTGTATAATACAGGTTTATAATACAGGTTTATAATACAGGTTTATAATACAGGTTTATAATACAGGTTTATAATATGGGTGTATAATACAGGTGTATAATACAGGTGTATAATACAGGTGTATAATACAGGTGTATAATACAGGTGTATAATACAGGTGTATAATACAGGTTTATAATATGGGTGAATAATACAGGTTTATAATACAGGTAAATAATAATACTGTACCCTTCATGCCAGTCTTCATGCCGCTCAGGCCCTGCTGGGTGACTGGCCGGTCGGCCACTTTAATTTGAGCAGAGAGAACACCAGGGGTCCCTAGGGCTCCTCCTCTGGTTCCAGGACGCCCAGTACCCGGAACAATCTACACATTACACACAAGACATTATTCAACTAGAAATGTTGCTTAGATTCCACTTTAAAATTAACTAGAAAGGAGCTACAATTTATAAAGGATTTTAAATAGCTAGCGTACATCATGTCTTGGTAAGCACTACCTATCTACTTGAAATAAAGTACAGTGGGGTGGGAGGGGGGGGGGGGCTGAAGGTGGGCCATGACCCCTCTTGGACTCAGAGATGTTATTTTATAACACCTGTAACTGCCATTTCCTACAATCTAGAGCAACAAATGGCCTTAAATGATAAAGTTTAAAAAATGGCGCACGCAGCCAGTCCACCTCTTACATTCTTTGGGGAGAACCCTGCTACAGTGCCATGTGAAAGTCTACACACCCCTTGCAATTGTCACATTTTCCTGCCTTAAATTGAAATCTAAAAAGGATAACTTTTTTCTTCTTCTGATCTTCACAACCAGCTCCACATTTTCAAAGTGAAAGAAAAAGTATAAAACATTTTCAAAATTAATAAAATATATATATTTTTTAAATGATAATTTCTTGAATGTGTATAGTGCCTTGCAAAAGTATTCATCCACCTTGGCGTTTTTCCTATTTTGTTGCATTACAACCTGTAATTTACATGGATTTTTATTTGGATTTCATATAACGGACATGCACAAAATAGTCCAAAATTGGTGAAGTGAAATTAAACATTTTTACTTGTTTAAAAGAAAATATTTAAAAAGTGAAGATGGTGGGTGCATATGTATTCACCCCCTTTGATATGAAGCCCCTAAATAAGATCTGGTGCAACCAATTACCTTCAGAAGTCACAAAATAAAGTCCACCTGTGTGCAATCTAAGTGTCCCATGATCTGTCACATGATCTCAGTATATATACACTTGTCCTGAAAGGCCCCAGAGTCTGCTACACCACAAAGCACCACCAAGCCAGGGGCACTATGAAGACCAAGGAGCCCTCCAAACAGGTCAGGAACAAAGTTGTGGAGAAGTATAGATCAGTTTTGGGTTATAAAAAAATATCTGAAACTTTGAACATCCCACGGAGCGCCATTAAATACATTATTAAAAAATGGAAAGAATATGGCACCACAACAAACCTGTCAAGAGAGGGCCGTCCACCAGGCAAGGAGGGCATTAAACAGAGAGGCAACAAAGAAACCAAAGATAACCCTGAAGTAGCTGCAAAGTTCCACAGCGGTGATTGGAGTATCTGTCCATAGGACCACTTTAAGCTGTACACTCCACAGAGCTGGGCTTTACGGAAGAGTGGCCAGAAAAAAAACATTGCTTAAAGAAAAAAATAAGCAAGCATGTTTGGTGTTCGCCAAAAGGCATGTGGGAGACTCCCAAAACATATGGAAGAAAGTACTCTGGTCAGATGAGACTCAAATGTAGCTTGTTGGTCATCAAGGAAAACGCTATGTCTGGCACAAACCCAACACCTCTCATCACCCCGAGAGCACCATCCCCACGGTGAAGCATGGTGGTGGCAGCATCATGCAGTGGGGATGTTTTTCATCAGCAGGGACTGTGAAACGCTAAATCTCTTCCAGAGATTTGAGACTGGGATGGAGGTTCACCTTCCAGCAGGACAATGACTCTAAGCATACTGCTAAAGCAACACTGGTTTAAGGGGAAACATTTAAATGTCTTGGCATGGCCTAGTCAAAGTCCAGACCTCAATCCAATTGTGAATCTGTGGTATGACTTAAAGATTGCTGTACACCAGCGGAACCCATCCAACTTGAAGGAGCTGGAGCAGTTTTGCCTTGAAGAATGGAAAAAAATCCCAGTGGCTAGATGTGCCAAGCTTATAGAGTCATACTCCAAGAGACTTGCAGCTGTAATTGCTGCAAAAGGTGGCTCTACAACATATTGACTTTGGGGGGGTGAATAGTTATGCAAGCTCAAGTTTTCTGTTTTTTCATCTTATTTCTTGTTTGTTTCACGATAAAAAATATTTTGCATCTTCAAAGTGGTAGGCATGTTGAGTAAATCAAATAATACAAACCCCCCAAAAAATATATTTTAATTCCAGGTTGTAAGGCAACAAAATAGGAAAAATACCAAAGGGGGTGAATACTTTCGCAAGCCACTGTATGTTTTCAAACGAGTCAATACTTGCTGGAAGCACCTTCAGCAGCAATTACTGCTGTAAACTAAATTTAAACTATTCAGACCCTTTACTTAGTACTTTGTTGAAGCACCTTTGGCAGCGATTACAGCTTTGAGTCTTCTTGGGTATGACGCTACAAGCTTGGCACACCTGTATTTGGGGAGTTTCTCCCATTCTTCTCTGTAGATCCTCTCAAGCTATGTCAGGTTGGATAAGGAGCATTGCTACATAGCTATTTTAAGGTATCTCCAGAGATGTTCAATCGGGTTCAAGTCCGGGCTCCGGCTGGGCCACTCAAGGACATTCAGAGACTTGTCCCAAAGTCACTCCTGCGTTTTCTTGGCTGTGTGCTAAGGGTCGCCCCAGTCTGAGGTCCTGAGCGCTCTGGAGCAGGTTTTTCATCAAGGATCTCTCTGTACATTGCTCCATTCATCTTTCCCTCGATCCTGACTAGTCACCCAGTCCCTGCCACTGAAAAACATCCCCACAGCATGATGCTGCCACCACAGTGCTTCACCGTAGAGATGGTGCTAGGTTTCCTCCAGACATGACGCTTGGCATTCAGACAATCCTGCCTTTGACCTCATGGCTTGATTTTTGCTCTGACATGCAATGTCAACTGTGGAACCTTATATAGACAGGTGTGTGCCTTTCCAAATTATGTCAAATCTATTGAACTTACCACAGGTGGACTCCAATCAAGTTGTAAAAACAACCCAAAGATGATCAATGGAAACAGGATGCACCTGAGCTTAATTTCAAGTGTCATAGAGATGGGACTGAATACTTATGTACATTTTGAAGAACCTGTTTTCTCTTTGTCAATATGGGGTATTGTGTGTCGTTTGATGAAGAACCTGTTTTCTATTTGTCAATATGGGGTATTGTGTGTCGTTTGATGAAGAACCTGTTTTCTCTTTGTCAATATGGGGTATTGTGTGTCGTTTGATGAGGAACATGTTTTATTTCATCCCTTTTAGAATAAGGCTGTAATGTAACAAAATGTGGGAAAGTCAAGGGGTCTGAATATTTTACTTAATTTTTATATTTAACTAGGCAAGTCAGTTAAGAACAAATTCTTATTTACAATGACGGCCTACCCCAGCCAAACTCAGACGATGCTGGGCCAATTGTGCGCCGCCCTACCCAATCACGGATGTGATGCAGCCTGGATTCAAACCAGGTACTGCAATGACGCCTCGTGTACTGAGGGCCATGAGTGCACAGTAAATCTGTTTGAAAATCAGAAACAATGTTTGAATATTGCGGACCATCAATGATTCTCAACTAAACCCAATAAGCTTGAGAAAATTTGACAACAACAATGGATATATGTTGCCAGTGGAGTTGTCCAGAGTTGGTAGGATCGTATTCAAAGTGTTTTTCAGCTGTATTTTCTGCCAAAGGTGCTTGCACCAAGTATTAACTCTGGGGTGTGAAGACATCTTTGTTTATTTATTTTTAGAAAATATTCTCTACTTTTTCATTAACTTTGAAAATGTGGCGCAGGAAGTGTAGATCTGTAAGGGAAACATTTTCAATTTGAATTCCTTTTTAGATTTAAGCCAGCAAAATGGTGTGTGTGGACTTTCATTATGAACTGTACTGTATGTCCCATACGCTACAGAAGGTGTGTAAAAGGGTGATGATAGTTAGTCAGGGATCTGCAAGAAAACATCAAAACTGTGACTTGGCTTTACCCCAGTTCCGACCCTAACGGCTGTGGGTGGAGGTCTGATGGCAGTTGGAGGTCTCCCAGTCCCTGGTACAAGAGACCCCCGACTCATCGGTCTACCTGACGGTGGCCTCTGGCTCGCCATCTATTCACACTGGTTTCTCTCCTCTCCACAAAATCCTGCAGGAGAAAATCAGTCTTTCAACGACAAGCAACTGCCTGGAGTAACGTTGGCAAGGCTAAACTAAACAGAGGCATGGTGCATTTCCGAGCGAAGTACCGTTAGTTAGCTGAGTTACTAGTAACGTGTTAGCTAGCTAGGCTAATGGTAGCTGGATGTTGCTAGCTAGTTTGCAAATGAAACCGTTGTCTCTTTTCTCGGGGCAATTTCAAGGTAGCTATAATGCATAATATAAGTGTACCAACTTACCTCGTGTTTTGTATAGGTGTCAAACCGCTCAATATGACTTGACTGTGAATTGATTGTTTGTATTTTTGTTGTAGCAAGCAAGCTAGCTAGCAGTACACTTCTTTTGACGTTACCACAGCAACCAACCATTACCGCGAGACTTTGGGGGAAATCTCGGAGAAGTGGAATCCCTCTGCAAAACCCTACCCCTCGTGACCACTGACGTATGACACGTTTACTAACACATCAAAGACATTCTTCTCTAGTCCAGTGGAGGGCGCAACCAGTCTACATTTGTATATCGCCTCTAATTTATGAGGGCGAGGGTTAAAAATACTACTGCGCATGTACGTGCACTATGCTCCGCCATCCAGTGGGGTAATCGTCTTCCTCTTTGGAGAGAACTTCGCCTGCCTGCCTATGCATTGGATTTGATTATATTTGTGTTTCGGTCCTCGGTATGGACTCTCAAAAAGTAAGTGTACCCGGTGTATTAGGAACCGATATCGATGACGATTCGGTTGTCAGCTGTGCATGCCGTAATGCTGGCAACATTGTGTACGTCTTTCAAGCTTCACGGTTAGTCGAAGTGATAGTTGTATGTAACGAGACGAGCTTGTTGAGAACAAACATTAGTCCAACATTACGTGATTTTTTTTTTTGTAATTGTTTATCACCAATATGCGTGATGTTTTAGGGCTGGGAACATGTTCACATTCGTTCTGTTGCTTATGAAGAATCTGTTGACTTGGAAACTAGATATTTTCTGATACGTTCTTTCGAACGTTTCCTTCTGGTTATTCTCCAATGACTGGTATTCACACGTCTTTCCTGTGACCGGGACAGAGCTCCTCTACACATCAATGATTTGGCACATTTGACATTGATCTTGTTCTTGAATATGATGACACCGGTGTACTTTAATTAACTTCCTAATTTCTATCGTGATTTTGACAGTCACAGTAGGTGTCGAAGTCATTCATGTCTTTTATTATACAGCTTTGCCTGTCCTATAGGCCGTTTGTTTGTCTGTTACTGTTATTATAACAAAACATCATATCATTATAAAGTCAATATTTGTGCTTACACGTCTTTCGTGGACTTGTCATGTATCTCAGATTATTACAATATTTTTGAAGTCATCCTGAAAAAAGAAACATCAAATTTGTTATGAAATGTCAGACACATTGCTTTAAGTCTGTTGTCAAGGGCTTATAGCAACAGGATGGTCTTATCGTTTGTCTTTGTTTTCTGTTTGTCATCAGCATAACGAGGGTGTGACTATCAAACAGGAAATGACCTGTATGGCTACCTCTCCTTTCTACCGAAATAAAAGGAGGAAGGAAAGATGTACATGAAAAAGAGAGTATAGCCTTTAGCACGTGCTGTCAATCTAAGCTTCTTCTAAGTCTATTACACAGTCAGAGGGAGAGAGAGGTCACCCCAGTGGCACAGGTCTATTATAACCCTCAGTCAGAGAGGAGAGGTGTGACATCACTCAAGAAGGAAGTGGCACTAGTTGTGAGCCAGCACCTCAGACAGATGGGAAGACAGACAGACAGACAGACAGACATTATATTTGCAATCAAATTCTGACTTTACAACATTAATCCATTTGAATTATTATTATTTTTAAAGTAGGTGTCAATCTCCAATAGAAACCATTACAGTTCCATTTGGCTGGGGTTTGAGTTAGTCGTTCATTAATTTGTATTTTTGTTAAGTACTAGAGAGTAGTGTTCAGTAAAGGAACTCCCTACAGCCACACACCTGGAAATTCATTTTAGTTTCAGATATTTTTTGTTTGTTGTTGAATCAAACCACCTTTCCCTCCTTCCACTTGACTTTTAAAACCAACTCACCATGTTTGAGCTCTGTCATTTTAGGGTCCTATGTTTTGACAGTGTTTTACAGTGGTCTGAACAGAATGCTACTGAAATAGATACAGGCCTGAGGCCAGCATTGAGTTGACATGTGTTTCCTAGGCAGGGGCCTTTGCTGTGGTTACAGTATCCAGTCCACTACTACTGGTAGTGGCCACAGCTCAAATAGTAGTAGTATTTCTATTCGCAGCATAAAATGACTAGTAGACTGTTTCTGAGTACTACAGATCCTGCTCTCTTTTTATCTAGAGCCAATTAGGCGTACACGTCAAACATCCTTCCTCCAAAGGACCTCATTAGCCTCATAACTTACTCCATGTTGATCTTCCGTAACATTTTTTTTCTCAATTTAGGAAAACATCACCACATTTGAGTTCCTCCAACTACTATGGGTTCAGGTCAAAAACAGTGCATCTATATATTGAATAAATAGGTTTCCATACCAGACACAGCCCTGGGGAATGTCCACACAGGGTTTTGCTGTGTATCTCTACTGTGAAATAGCTTGTTGAGTGTAGTTTTAAGTCCTGTTAAACCCCTGCCTTTGTAGCTGGCGTGTATCTGCTACTGCTGTAACACTGCTGTTATGTGGAGGCCTACGAGCTTCTGCTGTAACACTGCTGTTATGCGTAGGCCTACGATCTACTGCTGTTATGTGTAGGCCTATGAGCTACTGCTGTTATGTGGAGGCCTACGAGCTTCTGCTGTAACACTGCTGTTATGTGGAGGCCTACGACCTACTGCTGTTACACTGCTGTTATGTGTAGGCCTACGAGCTACTGCTGTTATGTGTAGGCCTACGAGCTACTGCTGTTATGCGTAGGCTTACGAGCTACTGCTGTTATGCGTAGGCCTACGAGCTACTGCTGTTATGCGTAGGCCTACGAGCTACTGCTGTTATGCGTAGGCCTACGAGCTACTGCTGTTATGCGTAGGCCTACGACCTACTGCTGTTATGCGTAGGCCTATGAGCTACTGCTGTTATGTGTAGGCCTACGAGCTACTGCTGTAACACTGCTGTTATGTGGAGGCCTACGAGCTACTGCTGTTAAGTGTAGGCCTACGAGCTACTGCTGTTATGTGGAGGCCTACGAACTACTGCTGTTATGTGGAGGCCTACGAACTACTGCTGTTATGTGGAGGCCTACGAGCTACTGCTGTTATGTGTAGGCCTACGAGCTACTGCTGTTATGTGGAGGCCTACGAGCTACTGCTGTTATGCGGAGGCCTACGAGCTACTGCTGTTATGAGGAGGCCTACGAGCTACTGCTGTTATGCGTAGGCCTACGAGCTACTGCTGTTATGCGTAGGCCTACGAGCTACTGCTGTTATGTTTAGGCCTACGAGCTACTGTTATGTGGAGGCCTACGAGCTACTGTTGTTATGTGTAGGCCTACGAGCTACTGTTGTTATGCGGAGGCCTACGAGCTACTGTTGTTATGCGGGGGCCTACGAGCTACTGCTGTTATGCGTAGGCCTACGAGCTACTGCTGTTATGCGGAGGCCTACGAGCTACTGCTGTTATGCGGAGGCCTACGAGCTACTGCTGTTATGTGGAGGCCTACGAGCTACTGCTGTTATGTGGAGGCCTACGAGCAACTGCTGTTATGTGGAGGCCTACGAGCTACTGCTGTTATGTGGAGGCCTACGAGCTACTGCTGTTATGTGGAGGCTTACGAGCTACTGCTGTTATGTGGAGGCCTACGAGCTACTGTTGTTATGCGGAGGCCTACGAGCTACTGCTGTTATGCGTAGGCCTACGAGCTACTGCTGTTATGCGGAGGCCTACGAGCTACTGCTGTTATGCGGAGGCCTACGAGCTACTGCTGTTATGCGGAGGCCTACGAGCTACTGCTGTTATGTGGAGGCCTACGAGCTACTGCTGTTATGTGGAGGCCTACGAGCTACTGCTGTTATGTGGAGGCCTACGAGCTACTGCTGTTATGTGGAGGCCTACGAGCTACTGCTGTTATGTGGAGGCCTACGAGCTACTGCTGTTATGTGGAGGCCTACGAGCTACTGCTGTTATGTGGAGGCCTACGAGCTTCTGCTGTAACACTGCTGTTATGCGGAGGCCTACGAGCTACTGCTGTTATGCGGAGGCCTACGAGCTACTGCTGTTATGCGTAGGCCCACGAGCTACTGTTGTTATGTGGAGGCCTACGAGCTACTGTTGTTATGTGGAGGCCTACGACCTACTGCTGTTATGCGTAGGCCTACGAGCTACTGCTGTTATGTGTAGGCCTACGAGCTTCTGCTGTTATGCGGAGGCCTACGAGCTACTGCTGTTATGTTTAGGCCTACGAGCTACTGCTGTTATGTGTAGGCCTACGAGCTTCTGCTGTAACACTGCTGTTATGCGTAGGCCTACGAGCTACTGCTGTTATGTGTTGGCCTACGAGCTACTGCTGTTATGTGGAGGCCTACGAGCTACTGCTGTTATGTGGAGGCCTACGAGCTACTGCTGTTATGTGGAGGCCTACGAGCTACCGCTGTTATGTGTAGGCCTACGAGCTTCTGCTGTAACACTGCTGTTATGTGGAGGCCTACGAGCTTCTGCGTTAACACTGCTGTTATGCGTAGACCTACGAGCTACTGCTGTTATGTGTAGGCCTACGAGCTACTGCTGTTATGTGGAGGCCTACGAGCTACTGCTGTTATGTGGAGGCCTACGAGCTACCGCTGTTATGTGTAGGCCTACGAGCTTCTGCTGTAACACTGCTGTTATGTGGAGGCCTACGAGCTTCTGCTGTAACACTGCTGTTATGCGTAGGCCTACGAGCTACTGCTGTTATGTGGAGGCCTACGAGCTACTGCTGTTATGTGGAGGCCTACGAGCTACCGCTGTTATGTGTAGGCCTACGAGCTTCTGCTGTAACACTGCTGTTATGTGGAGGCCTACGAGCTTCTGCTGTAACACTGCTGTTATGCGGAGGCCTACGAGCTACTGCTGTTATGTGTAGGCCTACGAGCTACTGCTGTTATGTGGAGGCCTACGAGCTTCTGCTGTAACACTGCTGTTATGTGGAGGCCTACGACCTACTGCTGTTATGTGGAGGCCTACGACCTACTGCTGTTACACTGCTGTTATGCGGAGGCCTATGAGCTACTGCTGTTATGTGGAGGCCTATGAGCTACTGCTGTTATGTGGAGGCCTATGAGCTACTGCTGTTATGTGGAGGCCTATGATGAGCTACTGCTGTTATGCGGAGGCCTATGATGAGCTACTGCTGTTATGCGGAGGCCTATGATGAGCTACTGCTGTTATGCGGAGGCCTATGATGAGCTACTGCTGTTATGCGGAGGCCTATGATGAGCTACTGCTGTTATGCGGAGGCCTATGATGAGCTACTGCTGTTATGCGGAGGCCTATGATGAGCTACTGCTGTTATGCGGAGGCCTATGATGAGCTACTGCTGTTATGCGGAGGCCTATGATGAGCTACTGCTGTTATGCGGAGGCCTATGATGAGCTACTGCTGTTATGCGGAGGCCTATGATGAGCTACTGCTGTTATGCGGAGGCCTATGATGAGCTACTGCTGTTATGCGGAGGCCTATGATGAGCTACTGCTGTTATGCGGAGGCCTATGATGAGCTACTGCTGTTATGCGGAGGCCTATGATGAGCTACTGCTGTTATGCGGAGGCCTATGATGAGCTACTGCTGTTATGCGGAGGCCTATGATGAGCTACTGCTGTTATGCGGAGGCCTATGATGAGCTACTGCTGTTATGCGGAGGCCTATGATGAGCTACTGCTGTTATGCGGAGGCCTATGATGAGCTACTGCTGTTATGCGGAGGCCTATGATGAGCTACTGCTGTTATGCGGAGGCCTATGATGAGCTACTGCTGTTATGCGGAGGCCTATGATGAGCTACTGCTGTTATGCGGAGGCCTATGAGCTACTGCTGTTACACTGCTGTTATGCGGAGGCCTACGAGCTACTGCTGTTATGCGGAGGCCTATGAGCTACTGCTGTTATGCGGAGGCCTACGAGCTTCTGCTGTTATGCGGAGGCCTACGAGCTTCTGCTGTTATGCGGAGGCCTACGAGCTTCTGCTGTTATGCGGAGGCCTACGAGCTTCTGCTGTTATGCGGAGGCCTACGAGCTACTGCTGTTATGCGGAGGCCTATGAGCTACTGCTGTTATGCGGAGGCCTACGAGCTACTGCTGTTATGCGGAGGCCTACGAGCTACTGCTGTTATGTGGAGGCCTACGAGCTACTGCTGTTATGTGGAGGCCTACGAGCTATTGCTGTTATGCGGAGGCCTACGAGCTATTGCTGTTATGCGGAGGCCTACGAGCTTCTGCTGTTATGCGGAGGCCTACGAGCTTCTGCTGTTATGCGGAGGCCTATGAGCTACTGCTGTTATGCGGAGGCCTACGAGCTTCTGCTGTTATGCGGAGGCCTACGAGCTTCTGCTGTTATGCGGAGGCCTACGAGCTTCTGCTGTTATGCGGAGGCCTACGAGCTTCTGCTGTTATGCGGAGGCCTACGAGCTTCTGCTGTTATGCGGAGGCCTATGAGCTACTGCTGTTATGCGGAGGCCTATGAGCTACTGCTGTTATGCGGAGGCCTATGAGCTACTGCTGTTATGCGGAGGCCTACGAGCTACTGCTGTTATGCGGAGGCCTACGAGCTACTGCTGTTATGCGGAGGCCTACGAGCTACTGCTGTTATGCGGAGGCCTACGAGCTACTGCTGTTATGCGGAGGCCTACGAGCTACTGCTGTTATGCGGAGGCCTACGAGCTACTGCTGTTATGCGGAGGCCTACGAGCTACTGCTGTTATGCGGAGGCCTACGAGCTACTGCTGTTATGCGGAGGCCTACGAGCTACTGCTGTTATGTGGAGGCCTACGAGCTACTGCTGTTATGCGGAGGCCTACGAGCTACTGCTGTTATGCGGAGGCCTACGAGCTACTGCTGTTATGTGGAGGCCTACGAGCTACTGCTGTTATGTGGAGGCCTACGAGCTACTGCTGTTATGTGGAGGCCTATGAGCTACTGCTGTTATGTGGAGGCCTACGAGCTACTGCTGTTATGTGGAGGCCTACATTTGTAGGGTTAGCCGACTTAATGCATTAAAGATAATCATCAGTCTGTGGTGTCATGCAACAGCTGTAAATAGAAGTGAAGGCCAATCCTCCAATCTGCCTAATCATGTTGTGTTGCTCAGTAGCATGGTCCCTCGTTCAGCAGGTCGGTCCCTCCCCGGGAACCAACAGACATCTGCCAACATTCACATGATATACAGAAACACAAACATTTCTGTACGCTGTCCAAGACAATACACATACACAGTACTGTATCTACACGGAGTGGACAAAACATTAGGAACACCTTCCTAATATTGAGTTGCACCCCCCTTTAGCCCTCAGAACAGCCTCAATTCTTCAGGGACGTGGACTCTACGAGGTGTCGAAAGCGTTCCACAGGGATGTTGACTCCAATGCTTCCCACAGTTGTGTCAAAAAACTCAGCAACGTTGTAGTTCTTGACACACTCAACCCGGTGTCCCTGGCACCTACTACCAAACCCCGTATAAAGGCACTTCAATCTTTTGTCTTGACATTCACCCTCTGAATGGCACACATCCACAATCCATGTCTCAAAAATCCTTATTTTAACGTGTCTCCTCACCTTCATCTACACTGATTGAAGTGGATTTAACAAGTGACTTCAATAAGGTGTTCCTAATGTTTTGTACACTCAGTGTATATTGTATATTTTATTGTACAGTGGATATCTGATATTACTGTAGTTAGATGTGGAAACTGAACTGGGGCAATGGCTCCTTTTTAGAATCAGTGGATTATTTTATATTTATGATTCTGTTTGTCCTGTTCAATGTATAGCTTGGTGTTTTCTGTTTGTCCTGTTCAATGTTAGCTGACGCTCATTCAAATATCAATCCAAATCAACTCCATCTTGATGATATTAAATTGGAACTACTGTAGTACAAACCTTGAACAAATCTCCAGTAAATTGGCGATTTTGATACTTTAGTGTACCACATGTAGGTCAACAAGCATCATGTACATGACAACATAAGTTACTAATGAACAGAGAACGAGACATTTTAAAATGTCTGAGGAGAGAACACAATAGGCCTTTTCCCACAGCATTGCTCTTAGCCCCAGTCTGGACTGGTCACACACAGCATTGCTCTTAGCCCCAGTCTGGACTGGTCACACACAGCATTGCTCTTAGCCCCAGTCTGGACTGGTCACACACAGCATTGCTCTTAGCCCCAGTCTGGACTGGTCACACACAGCATGGCTCTTAGCCCCAGTCTGGACTGGTCACACACAGCATGGCTCTTAGCCCCAGTCTGGACTGGTCACACACAGCATTGCTCTTAGCCCCAGTCTGGACTGGTCACACACAGCATTGCTCTTAGCCCCAGTCTGGACTGGTCACACACAGCATTGCTCTTAGCCCCAGTCTGGACTGGTCACACACAGCATTGCTCTTAGCCCCAGTCTGGACTGGTCACACACAGCATTGCTCTTAGCCCCAGTCTGGACTGGTCACACACAGCATTGCTCTTAGCCCCAGTCTGGACTGGTCACACAGCATTTGTTAACCCTGAGCTAACAGACAAACACAACATGCGACCAATGTCAATAAGCAATGAGACATTTTAATAATCTTTTACTTCTTGCTTCTATCCCGGCATTTGGTTTCCAATAGTGATTGTTGTATATAAACCTTCCTGTTTGTCTGTCCCACATCGGAAACAATGTCAACAAAACCCCCATCGTGGTCCTGTCAGTTACTGTAGTCAATACTGTAGGCGATATTGACACTGTACACTAATTAAATTGACAGGAGGGCGACGGAGGTCCTAATGAACAGAATTGGCTTAACTCGTGGTGTTGGGGCCTTTTGTCTGCTTGTGTCGGCCGGCATGAACTCTGCATGTCAATCTCCAAGTAAGAGGAGAGATTGACTGCATCACTACATGTCTTTTGTGAGAGGTATTGACATGTTGAAAGCACAGTTGTCTGTGTTTAGACGGCTAGGGCACAGCTCAGACACCCATGCATACACCCCCCCTCCCGCTCTTAAATGCAAGTGAAACTAAATGCATGCTCTTCAACCGATCACTGCCTGCACCCGCCCACCCGTCCAACATCACTACTCTGGACGGTTCTGACTTAGAATATGTGGGCATCAAAATCAAATCAAATCAAATCAAATGTATTTGTCACATACACATGGTTAGCAGATGTTAATGCGAGTGTAGCGAAATGCTTGTGCTTCTAGTTCCGACAATGCAGTAATAACGAACAAGTAATCTAACTAACAATTCCAAAAAAAACTACTGTCTTATACACAGTGTAAGGGGATAAAGAATATGTACATAAGGATATATGAATGAGTGATGGTACAGAGCAGCATAGGCAAGATACAGTAGATGATATCGAGTACAGTATATACATATGAGATGAGTATGTAAACCAAGTGGCATAGTTAAAGTGGCTAGTGATACATGTATTACATAAGGATGCAGTCGATGATATAGAGTACAGTATCTACGTATGCATATGAGATGAATAATGTAGGGTAAGTAACATTATATAAGGTAGCATTGTTTAAGTGGCTAGTGATATATTTACATCATTTCCCATCAATTCCCATGATTAAAGTGGCTGGAGTAGAGTCAGTGGCATTGACAGTGTGTTGGCAGTAGCCACTCAATGTTAGTGGTGGCTGTTTAACAGTCTGATGGCCTTGAGATAGAAGCTGTTTTTCAGTCTCTCGGTCCCAGCTTTGATGCACCTGTACTGACCTCGCCTTCTGGATGACAGCGGGGTGAACAGGCAGTGGCTCGGGTGGTTGATGTCCTTGATGATCTTTATGGCCTTCCTGTAGCATCGGGTGGTGTAGGTGTCCTGGAGGGCAGGTAGTTTGCCCCCGGTGATGCGTTGTGCAGACCTCACTACCCTCTGGAGAGCCTTACGGTTGAGGGCGGTGCAGATGCCATACCAGGCGGTGATACAGCCCGCCAGGATGCTCTCGATTGTGCATCTGTAGAAGTTTGTGAGTGCTTTTGGTGACAAGCCGAATTTCTTCAGCCTCCTGAGGTTGAAGAGGCGCTGCTGCGCCTTCTTCACGATGCTGTCTGTGTGAGTGGACCAATTCAGTTTGTCTGTGATGTGTATGCCGAGGAACTTAAAACTTGCTACCCTCTCCACTACTGTTCCATCGATGTGGATGGGGGGGTGTTCCCTCTGCTGTTTCCTGAAGTCCACAATCATCTCCTTAGTTTTGTTGACGTTGAGTGTCAACGTCTACAAATACCTAGGTGTCTGGTTAGACTCTAAACTCTCCTTCCAGACACATATCAAACATCTCCAATCCAAAGTTAAATCTAGAATCAGCTTCCTATATCGCAACAAAGCATCCTTCACTCATGCTGCCAAACACACCCTCGTAAAACTGACTATCCTACCGATCCTCGACTTCAGTGATGTCATTTATAAAATAGCCTCCAACACTCTACTCAACAAATTGGATGCAGTCTATCACAGTGCCATCCGTTTTGTCACCAAAGCCCCATACACTACCCACCACTGCGACCTGTACGCTCTCGTTGGTTGGCCCTCGCTTCATACTCGTCGCCAAACCCACTGGCTCCATGTCATCTACAAGACCCTGCTAGGTAAAGTCCCCCCTTATCTCAGCTCGCTGGTCACCATAGCAGCACCCACTTGTAGCACGCGCTCCAGCAGGTATATCTCACTGGTCACCCCCAAAGCCAATTCCTTCTTTGCCTGCCTTTCCTTCCAGTTCTCTGCTGCCTATGACTGGAACAAACTGCAAAAATCACTGAAGCTGGAGACTTATCTCCCTCACTAGCTTTAAGCACCAGCTGTCAGAGCAGCTCACAGATCACTGCACCTGTACATAGCTCATCTGTAAATAGCCCATCCAACTACCTCATCCCCATACAGTATTTATTAATTTATCTTGCTCTTTTGCACCCCAGTATCTCTACTTGCACATCATCATGTGTACATCTATCACTCCAGTGGTTAATTGCTAAATTGTAATTATTTCGCCGCTACGACCTATCTATTGCCTTACCTCCCTTAATCTTACCTCATTTGCACACAATGTATATAGATTTATTTTCTCTACGGTGTTATTGACTGTATGTTTGTTTACTCCATGTGTAACTCTGTTGTTGAATGTGTCAAACTGCTTTGCTTTATCTTGGCCAGGTTGCAGTTGTAAATGAGAACTTGTTCTCAACTGGCCTACCTGGTTAAATAAAGGGTTAGAGTTATATAAATACCTGGTTAAATAAAGGGTTATATATATAAATACCTGGTTAAATAAAGGGTTATATATATAAATACCTGGTTAAATAAAGGGTTATATATATAAATACCTGGTTAAATAAAGGGTTATATATATAAATACCTGGTTAAATAAAGGTGAAATAAATAGTGGTAGAGTAGTGGTATAATAATAATGTATTGTAGATCCAGTATGTAGTGGTGTAATAATGTGTTGTATTGTAGGTACTGTATGTAGTGGTGTGGTATTGTAGATACAGTATATAGTGGTATAATAATAATGTATTGTAGATACTGTATAGTGGTGTAATAATGTATTGTAGATCCAGTATGTAGTGGTGTAATAATGTGTTGTATTGTAGGTACTGTATGTAGTGGTGTGGTATTGTAGATACAGTATATACTGCATAGTATTCCCTACATAGGAACATAGTGTTCCCTACATAGTGTTCCCTGCATAGGAACATAGTGTTCCCTGCATAGTATTCCCTACATAGGAACATAGTGTTCCCTGCATAGTATTCCCTACATAGGAACATAGTGTTCCCTGCATAGTATTCCCTACATAGGAACATAGTGTTCCCTACATAGTGTTCCCTGCATAGGAACATAGTGTTCCCTGCATAGTATTCCCTACATAGGAACATAGTGTTCCCTGCATAGTGTTCCCTGCATAGGAACATAGTGTTCCCTGCATAGTGTTCCCTACATAGGAACATAGTGTTCCCTGCATAGTGTTCCCTGCATAGGAACATAGTGTTCCCTGCATAGTATTCCCTACATAGGAACATAGTGTTCCCTGCATAGTATTCCCTACATAGGAAGATAGTGTTCCCTGCATAGTGTTCCCTACATAGGAACATAGTGTTCCCTGCATAGTGTTCCCTACATAGGAAGATAGTGTTCCCTGCATAGTGTTCCCTACATAGGAACATAGTGTTCCCTGCATAGTGTTCCCTGCATAGGAACATAGTGTTCCCTGCATAGTGTTCCCTGCATAGGAACATAGTGTTCCCTATATAGTGTTCCCTGCATAGGAACATAATGTTCCCTGCATAGTGTTCCCTGCATAGGAACATAGTGTTCCCTGCATAGTGTTCCCTGCATAGGAACATAGTGTTCCCTGCATAGTGTTCCCTGCATAGGAACATAGTGTTCCCTGCATAGTGTTCCCTACATAGGAACATAGTGTTCCCTGCATAGGAACATAGTGTTCCCTGCATAGTGTTCCCTGCATAGTGTTCCCTACATAGTGTTCCCTACATAGGAACATAGTGTTCCCTGCATAGTGTTCCCTACATAGGAACATAGTGTTCCCTGCATAGTGTTCCCTGCATAGGAACATAGTGTTCCCTGTATAGTGTTCCCTGCATAGGAACATAGTGTTCCCTGCATAGTGTTCCCTGCATAGAAACATAGTGTTCCCTGCATAGTGTTCCCTACATAGGAACATAGTGTTCCCTGCATAGTGTTCCCTGCATAGGAACATAGTGTTCCCTGCATAGTATTCCCTACATAGGAACATAGTGTTCCCTGCATAGTATTCCCTACATAGGAACATAGTGTTCCCTGCATAGTGTTCCCTACATAGGAACATAGTGTTCCCTGCATAGTGTTCCCTGCATAGGAACATAGTGTTCCCTATATAGTGTTCCCTGCATAGGAACATAGTGTTCCCTGCATAGGAACATAGTGTTCCCTGCATAGTGTTCCCTGCATAGTGTTCCCTGCATAGGAACATAGTGTTCCCTGCATAGTGTTCCCTACATAGGAACATAGTGTTCCCTGCATAGTGTTCCCTGCATAGGAACATAGTGTTCCCTGCATAGTGTTCCCTGCATAGGAACATAGTGTTCCCTGCATAGTGTTCCCTGCATAGGAACATAGTGTTCCCTGCATAGTGTTCCCTGCATAGGAACATAGTGTTCCCTGCATAGTGTTCCCTGCATAGGAACATAGTGTTCCCTGCATAGTGTTCCCTGCATAGGAACATAGTGTTCCCTGCATAGTGTTCCCTGCATAGGAACATAGTGTTCCCTACATAGGAACATAGTGTTCCCTGCATAGTGTTCCCTACATAGTGTTCCCTACATAGGAACATAGTGTTCCCTGCATAGTGTTCCCTACATAGGAACATAGTGTTCCCTGCATAGTGTTCCCTACATAGGAACATAGTGTTCCCTGCATAGTGCACTACTTCAGAGCCTTATGGGGCCCTGATCAAAAGTAGTGCACTATGTAGGGAACAGGGTGCCATTTGGAACGTAGAGACAGGCACTGTGTTGGTGCCAGATACCGTCCCGGTAGAGACGGGCACTGTGTTGGTGCCAGAAACCCGTCCCGGTAGAGACGGGCACAGTGTTGGTGCCAGAAACCCGTCCCGGTAGAGACTGGCACAGTGTTGGTGCCAGAAACCCGTCCCGGTAGAGACGGGCACTGTGTTGGTGCCAGAAACCCGTCCCGGTAGAGACGGGCACTGTGTTGGTGCCAGAAACCCGTCCCGGTAGAGACGGCCACTGTGTTGGTGCCAGAAACCCGTCCAAGACAGTTTGGATCAGTTGTGGCACTGGAGTCATTACCAGGTGTGGTTGATCCTGAAATCAAATTTGAAACTGGCAGCCTGTCTGAAAAAGCCTGAAGCTTCCTGGCTGGGTGCCATAGTAGAGATTTGTCTCATACATTGTCTCTGTCTCACACTCTAAATCTGAAACTGAGAGGCCATTTTGGTTCTTAAATCTGTATGGCCAAAACAGTGAACGAGGCGTCTGGACCTAGGTGTTATACTTAGTACAATATAATAAGTTTAGTAGTTTGTGTGTTTTGCATCACACTAGTCTGGTAAACTGATGGTAGGACTTCTTCTCTATGTGGATTCTGACTGACACTTCTGATGTTGTTGTGGCGGTCATTACATTTTGTCAGCCGTTGATTGTGAAGCGAATAACTGCCGGTCTCATGGTAATTGACCGTTAATTACCATAAACACATTTAGCATCTCTTGGCTTCCACATATAGTCTACAAGACACTGATGCAGACCATTGGAACATCTACATTTTAAAAAGTCTAATAAATCGAGTTAATATAGCCTCCACCTTCACAATAAATCCATGTAATATAGCCTCCACCTTCACAATAAATCCATGTAATATAGTCTCCACCTTCACAATAAATCCATGTAATATAGCCTCCACCTTCACAATAAATACATGTAATATAGCCTTCACAATAAATCCAGTTAATATAGCCTCCACCTTCACAATAAATCCATGTAATATAGCATCCACCTTCACAATAAATCCATGTAATATAGCCTCCACAATAAATCCATGTAATATAGCCTCCACAATAAATCCATGTAATATAGCCTCCACCTTCACAATAAATCGATGTAATATAGCCTCCACCTTCACAATAAATACATGTAATATAGCCTTCACAATAAATCCATGTAATATAGCCTCCACCTCCACAATAAATGCATGTAATATAGCCTCCACCTTCACAATAAATCCATGTAATATAGCCTCCACAATAAATCCATGTAATATAGCCTTCACAATAAATCCATGTAATATAGCCTCCACCTTCACAATAAATCCATGTAATATAGCCTCCACCTTCACAGTAAATCCATGTAATATAGTCTACACCTTCACAATAAATCCATGTAATATAGCCTCCACAATAAATCCATGTAATATAGCCTTCACAATAAATCCATGTAATATAGCCTCCACCTCCACAATAAATCCATGTAATATAGCCTCCACCTCCACAATAAATCCATTATTTATTTTAGACGGGTCTAAAGAAACATGATAAGAAGAAAATGTATTTATCTATTTCTAAATGTAGTTTATTTCAGAAGAACAGAATAACATCCTCTGAGTTGTCCTTATGTTAGGTCCTGATCTGGCTATGCCAAATGCCTGTGGGCTATACTAGTTCATTTAGCAGACAAGATTTGCTTAGAATTCCAAGGTATTATTTTATATTTTATACTATGAAGAATAAAATTGAACAAAGCTGAATAAAATAGAAAGGATATTTTTTCCAAATGATTTGAGGGAGTGTGAACATTCTGTGTCGAGCAGTCAATAGAGAATAGGTCCTCCTATATGCTTCATTTAGAGTAATTTATGCAACTTCAGTTGCTCTACAAACGTTGGGCTATATGTTTTGATTTTTAATACATTCTAAGTCGTGCAGGATGCGACTCTAATTATGATTTGAAAAAAGTTGCTTGAACGACATGAGCTCCACTTTGTTTGTTTTTTTGCGCAGGCTGTACACACTACATCAGTCTCTCATTCACAATTTGCACTTGACAATAAGCCTCACATTTCCGACATCCCCTTTGTTTGGCCGTAATGCCCCCTAAAAATCCATGCCTTTTGTGGCCAGTGGCCGTTGTGCCCTTGAGCTGAATATAATAATTATAATTTATTCGAATTTTTTCCACCTTTATCGCCCTACTTTCAATCTTGTCTCATTGCTGCAACTTCCCAACGCGCTCGGGAGGCAAAGGTCGCTTCTTAACACCCGCCCACCCAGCGTGTCAACGAATCACTGTTCAACTGATACTAACCTTATTAGAACATATAGGACTATGGACTAGACTACATGAGGTGTGATACTAACCTTATAGGACTATGGACTAGACTACATGAGGTGTGATACTAACCTTATAGGACTGTGGACTAGGATACATGAGGTGTTATACTAACCTTATAGGACTATGGACTAGACTACATGAGGTGTGATACTAACCTTATAGGACTATGGACTAGACTACATGAGGTGTGATACTAACCTTATAGGACTATGGACTAGACTACATGAGGTGTGATACTAACCTTATAGGACTATGGGCTAGACTACATGAGGTGTGATACTAACCTTATAGGACTATGGACTAGACTACATGAGGTGTGATACTAACCTTATTGAAACATATAGGACTATGGACTAGACTAATTTACATGAAAAACATATCTCAGGCAGTAGGAAGCTCTCTCATCCATTTAAATGCAGATGATATAGTCTTATACACAGCTGGCCCCTCCCTGGATTTTGTGTTAAACGCTCTACAACAAAGCTTTCTTAATGTCCAACAAGCTTTCTCTACCCTTAACCTTGTTCTGAACACCTCCAAAACAAAGGTCATGTGGTTTGGTAAGGAGAATGCCCCTCTCCCCACAGGTGTGATTACTACCACTGAGGGTTTAGAGCTTGAGGTAGTCACCTCATACCAGTACTTGGGAGTTTGGCTAGACGGGACACTGTCCTTCTCTCAGCACATATCAAAGCTGCAGGCTAAAGTTAAATCTAGACTTGGTTTCCTCTATCATAATCACTCCTCTTTCAACCCAGCTGCCAAACTAACCCTGATTCAGATGACCATCCTACCCATGCTAGATTACAGAGACATAATTTATAGATCGGCGGGTAATGGTGCTCTCGAGCGGCTAGATGTTCTTTACCATTCGGCCATCAGATTTGCCAACAATTCTCCTTATAGGACACATCACTGCACTCTATACTCCTCTGTAAACTGGTCATCTCTGTATACCCGCTGGTTGATGCTTATTTATAAAACCCTCTTAGGTCTCACTCCCCCCTATCTGAGATATCTACTGCAGCCCTCATCCTCCACATACAACACCCGTTCTGCCAGTCACATTCTGTTAAAGGTCCCTAAAGCACACGCATCCCTGGGTCGCTCCTCTTTTCAGTTTGCTGCAGCTAGCGACTGGAACAAGCTGCAACAAAACACTCAAACTGGACAGTTTTATCTCCATCTCTACTTTCAAAGACTCAATCATGGACACTCTTACTGACAGTTGTGGCTGCTTCGCGTGATGTATTGTTGTCTCTACCTTCTTGCCCTTTGTGCTGTTGTCTGTGACCAATATTGGTTGTACCATTTCTTTATGTTGTGTTGCTGCCATGTTGTGTTGCTACCATGTTGTCATGTGTTGCTGCCATGCTATGTTGTTGTCTTAGGTCTCTCTTTATGTTGTGTTGTCTCTCTTTGTTGTGATGTGTGTTTTGTCCTACATATTAAAAAATAATAATAATAATAATAATCCCAGCAGGAGGCCTTTTGCCTTTTTGGTAGGCCGTCATTGTAAATAAGAATAACATGAGATGTGGGACTATGATTTGAAAAAGTTGCAAAAAAAATAAAAAATCAGGCTGGGCATCATTCACAAGTGATAGGCTAATATTGTCCCCCATCACACTATTCTTGATTTAATCTGGTCTATACCTGTATTACATAATACAGTGCCTTCGAAAAGTATTCAGACCTCTTGACTTTTCCCACATTTTGTTACTTTACAGCCTTATTCTAAAATTGTTTTTTTTTTATAAAATAAAAATGTCCTCATCCATCTACACATGATACCCCATAATGACAAAATAAAAACAGATTTTTAGAAATGTTTTCAAATGTATTGAAAATAAAACTGAAATAATTGATTTACGTAAGTATTCAAACCCTTTACTCAGTACTTTGTTGAAGCACCTTTTGGCATCGATTTATAGCCTCAAGTCTTCTTGGGTATGACGCTACAAGCTTGGCACACCTGTATTTGGAGAGATTCTCCCATTCTTTGTAGATCCTCTCAAGCTCTGTCAGGTTGGATGGGAAGCGTTGCTACACAGCTATTTTCAGGTCTCTCCAGAGATGTTCAATCAGGTTTAAGTCCGTGCTCCGGCTGGGCCACTCAAGGACATTCAGAGACTTGTCCCGAAGCCACTCCTGCGTTGTCTTGGCTGTGTGCTTAGGATCGTTGTCCTGTTGGAAGGTGAACCTTCGCCCCAGTCTGAGAACCTGCTCCAGAGTGCTCAGGACTTCATCAAGAATCTCTCTGTACTTTGCTCCATTCATCTTTGCCTTGATCCTGACTAGTCTCCCAGTCCCTGCAGCTGAAAAACATCCCCACAGCATGATGCTGCCACCACTATGCTTCACCATAGAGATGGTGCCAGGTTTCCTCCAGACGTGATACTTGGCATTCAGGCCAAAGAGTTCAATCTTAGTATCATCAGACCATCAGTTTCTCATGTCCTGAGAGTCTTTAGGTGCCTTTTGGCAAACTCCAAGCGGGCTGTCATGTGCCTTTTTACAGAGGAGTGGGTTCCGTATGGCTATTCTATCAGAAAGGCCTGATTGGTGGAGTGCTGCAGAGGTGGTTGTCCTTCTGGAAGGTTCTCCAATCGCCACATTGGGTTCTTGGTCACTTCTCTGACCAAGGTGCTTCTCCCCCGATTTTCTCAGTTTGGCCAGGATGCCAGCTCTAGGAAGAGTCTTGGTGATTCCAAACTTCTTCCATTTATGAATGATGGATGCCACTGTGTTCTTGGGGACCGTCAATGCTGCAGAAATGTTTTGGTACCCTTCCCCAGATCTGTGCCTCGACACAATCCTGTCTCGGAACATTACAGACCAATTTCTTCGACCTCATGACTTTGTTTTTGCACTGTGTCAACTGGTGGGACCTTATATAGACAGGTGTGTGCCTTTCCAAATCATGTCCAATCAATTTAATTTACCACAGGTGGACTCCAATCAAATTGTAGAAACATCTCAAGGATGATCAATGGAAACAGGATGCACCTGAGCTCAATTTACAGTCTCATAGCATAAGGGTATAAATACTTATGTAAGTAAAGTCATTCTGTTTTCTTTTTTTTTATAAATGTACAAAAATCTAAACCTTTTTTTTTTAAGGGGTATTGTGTTTTAGATTCATGAGGACTAAATATTATTTCATCAATTTTTAGAATAAGTCTGTAAAATGTGGAAAAGGTCAAGAGGTCTGAATACTTTCCAAATGTGATGTATATGTGTAAAATTAGTTTTGATTTAGAATGGACCATTATCATTATATGTCTTTAAATAATGAATGGAGGACGCTTTTCCCTTGGTTCATTCTCATGCCAGCCAGCTAGGCTATACTCCTGTTGTAAAGCGAAACAATATGCCTAGCCTATAGAAAGCTGATGGGATCATCCTCTTTTTAATAGAGGCCATCACTCTGTTTTCCTCACTCAATTGCATAGCCAATAGAAATGTTGCACAACATGAGCTCATGGGCTCTCATAAAACGTTTGCTTTAGATTCCGAGTGATTAGAGAGACAGTAGAGTCCTGAGTACCAGGCAGTCAGCAAGTTTGGTAGGTTACTAATGACCATCAGCTTCCTCAGAGCTGGGAGAAACCTAGTTACTGTAAGGTCATGACTCGTGACTGCCGGTTTGATGGTAATACGGTCACCATAAAAGCCCTAATCTTAATACGTTGATTAATACTGTGTTAATTTTGGCATGTTTACCCATTGTTGTGTGCGTAGATAGCAAGTCAATGGAGCTAACTGGCTAGCTACTACTGTTAGCTAGCCAGATAGCCACAAATCCTTTTTAGCTAAGCTAGCTAACCACAAAGAATTTACATCTACCTTTCATAACATTATATTTAGGTCATTTTTGCCTGTTTTAACTAGCTGGATAGCTAGAAACACCACCTATATTCTACTTGGAGCTTTGACATTCCTGCGTAATGAACAGCGCTATATAAATGTATTATTATAAATTGATAAAAAAAAAATTGTTTTGTGTTGCAGGAGGCCTTACAGAGAATAATAACCACGTTGGCCAATAAAAATGAGGAGCTCCATAACTTTATGGAAACACTTAGTCACTCTCTGGCTGGTGTCCAGGTAAGATTATATTTTTATTTATTTATTTAACCTTTTATTTAACTAGGCAAGTCAGTTAAGAACAAATTCTTATTTTCAATGACTGGCTAGGAACAGTGGGTTAAACTGCCTTCTTCAGGGGCAGAATGACAGATTTGTACCTTGTCAGCTCTGGGATTTGAACTTTCGGTTACTATTCCAACGCTCTAACCACTAGGCTACCCTGCCGCCCCTACACTAACCACTAGGCTACCCTGCCGCCCCTACACTAACCACTAGGCTACCCTGCCGCCCCTACACTAACCACTAGGCTACCCTGCCGCCCCTACACTAACCACTAGGCTACCCTGCCGCCCCTACACTAACCACTAGGCTACCCTGCCGCCCCTACACTAACCACTAGGCTACCCTGCCGCCCCTACACTAACCACTAGGCTACCCTGCCGCCCCATATATACATAACGCTCAGTCAATTACATTAAGCATAACATACAGCAATAATAACCTTGATACTACAATCTTGTACAGTAATTTCCATTTACCAAATATGCCATGTTGATCCATCTATAGACTCTTGTGACGCAGAGATATGGTTCTGGGTTCAGAGGATAATCAATATATATATGTGTGTGTGATTTTTCCAAGGTGAACTCCCCACAGGCAGTGTCTGACCTGGAGGAGGAGTTTGACAGGTTATTCACCATCCTGGTTGAGATGAAGGAGAGTATGATCAACACCATCAAACAGGAAGGGGCCAAGAAGACACAGGAACTACAGGTACCTGACCCCTGACACCTAACCCCTGACCCCTAACCCAACACCATCAAACAGGAAGGGGCCTAGAAGACACAGGAACTACAGGTACCTGACCCCTAACCCAACACCATCAAACAGGAACGGGCCAAGAAGACACAGGAACTACAGGTACCTGACCCCTGACCCCTAACCCAACACCATCAAACAGGAAGGGGCCAAGAAGACACAGGAACTACAGGTACCTGACCCCTAACCCCTGACCCCTAACCCAACACCATCAAACAGGAAGGGGCCAAGAAGACACAGGAACTACAGGTACCTGACCCCTGACCCAACACCATCAAACAGGAAGGGGCCAAGAAGACACAGGAACTACAGGTACCTGACCCCTGACATCTAACCCCTGACCCCTAACCCAACACCATCAAACAGGAAGGGGCCAAGAAGACACAGGAACTACAGGTACCTGACCCCTAACCCAACACCATCAAACAGTAAGGGGCCTAGAAGACACAGGAACTACAAGTACCTGACTCCTCACCCTAACCCAACACCTTCAAACAGGAAGGGGCCATGAAGGCACAGGATCTACAGGTACTATACACCTTTGGGGTGAATTGAAACGCCGACTACGAGCCAGCCCAGCATCAGTGCCCTACCTCACTAATGCTCTTGTGGCTGAATGGAAGCAAGTCCCCGCAGCAATGTTCCAACATCTAGTGGAAAGCCTTCCCAGAAGAGTGGAGGCTGTTATAGCAGCAATGTTCCAACATCTAGTGGAAAGCCTTCCCAGAAGAGTGGAGGCTGTTATAGCAGCAATGTTCCAACATCTAGTGGAAAGCCTTCCCAGAAGAGTGGAGGCTGTTATAGCAGCAATGTTCCAACATCTAGTGGAAAGCCTTCCCAGAAGAGTGGAGGCTGTTATAGCAGCAATGTTCCAACATCTAGTAGAAAGCCTTCCCAGAAGAGTGGAGGCTGTTATAGCAGCAAAGGGGAGGGAGACCAACTCCATATTAATGCCCATGATTATGGAATGAGATGTTTGACGAGCAGATGGCCACATACTATTGGTCATGTAGTGTATACATACACACTCACTGGCCAGTTTATTAGATTCACCCATCTAGTCCCGAGTCTGAGGTACTGGATCAGGCGTGCCTGGCACCGATGATCACACCACGCTCAATGTCCTGGATCAGCCTGGCACCGATGATCACACCACGCTCAAAGCCCTTGTAGGTCACTAGTTTTACATTCTTTTTATTCTAACGTTCAACGGAACAGTAACTGAATTTCTCGATGCCTTACTGCTTTATATAGCAACCCACGACTCACTGTCTGTTGGAGAGATCCATTTTTCTATACCTAACATACTGGCCGGGGATAGTGTATATATTGGATGAACCATGACTAGAATACAGTATATACATATGAAATTAGTAAACCAGTATGTAAACGTTATTAAAGTGACCAGTGATTCCATGACTATGTCCATAGGGCAGCAGTCTCTAAGGTGCAGGGTTGAGTAACCAGGGGGTAGTTGGCTAGTAACAGTAACTAAGGTTCAGGGCAGGGTACTGGGTGGTAGCCGGCTAGTAACAGTAACTAAGGTTCAGGGCAGGGTACTGGGTGGTAGTCGGCTAGTAACAGTAACTAAGATTCAGGGCAGGGTACTGGGTGGTAGTCGGCTAGTAACAGTAACTAAGGTTCAGGGCAGGGTACTGGGTGGTAGCCGGCTAGTAACAGTAACTAAGATTCAGGGCAGGGTACTGGGCGGAGGCTGGCTACTGGTGACTATTTAAGAGTCTGATGGCCTGGAGATAGAACCTGTTTCTCAGTCTCTCGGTCCCCAGCTTTGATGCACCTGTACTGTCTCCACCTTCTAGATGGTAGCAGGGTGAACAGGCAGTGGCTCGGGTGGCTGAGGTCCTTGATGACCTTCTAGATGGTAGCAGGGTGAACAGGCAGTGGCTCGGGTGGCTGAGGTCCTTGATGACCTTCTAGATGGTAGCAGGGTGAACAGGCAGTGGCTTGGGTGGCTGAGGTCCTTGATGACCTTCTAGATGGTAGAGGGGTGAACAGGCCGTGGCTCGGGTGGCTGAGGTCCTTGATGACCTTCTAGATGGTAGCAGGGTGAACAGGCAGTGGCTCGGGTGGCTGAGGTCCTTGATGACCTTCTAGATGGTAGCGGGGTGAACATGCCAGGGCTCGGGTGGCTGAGGTCCTTGATGACCTTCTAGATGGTAGCAGGGTGAACAGGCAGTGGCTCGGGTGGCTGAGGTCCTTGATGACCTTCTAGATGGTAGCGGGGTGAACATGCCAGGGCTCGGGTGGCTGAGGTCCTTGATGACCTTCTAGATGGTAGCAGGGTGAACAGGCAGTGGCTCGGGTGGCTGAGGTCCTTGATGACCTTCTAGATGGTAGCAGGGTGAACAAGCCAGGGCTCGGGTGGCTGAGGTCCTTCATCTTCTTGGCCTTCCTGTGACACCGAGTGCTGTAGGTGTCCTGGAGGGCAGGCAGTGTGCCCCCGGGGATGAGTTGGGCAGACCACACCATCCTCTGGAGAACCCTGCGGTTGCGGACTGTGGAATTGCTGTACCAGGCAGTGAAACAGGCCGACAGGATGCTCTCAATTGTGCATCTGTAAATGTTCTTGAGGGTCTGAGGTGCTCCTGAGGTTGAAGAGGCGCTGTTGGAGTGAAAGGACCATTTCAGATCCTTGGTGATGTGCACGCCAAGGAACTTGAAGCATTTGACCCCTCTCCTCTGCGGCCCCGTCGATGTGGATGGGGGCGTGCTCCCATCTCCTGTAGTCCACGATCAGCTCCTTTGTTTTGCTGATGTTGAGGGAGAGGTTATTTTCCCGGCACCACTCCTCCAGGACTCTCACCTCCTCCAGGACTCTCACCTCCTCCAGGACTCTCACCTCCTCCAGGACTCTCACCTCCTCCAGGACTCTCACCTCCTCCCTGGGACTCTCACCTCCTCCAGGACTCTCACCTCCTCCAGGACTCTCACCTCCTCCAGGACTCTCACCTCCTCCCTGTAACTCACCTCCTCCCTGTAACTCACCTCCTCCAGGACTCTCACCTCCTCCAGGACTCTCACTTCCTTCAGGACTCTCACCTCCTCCAGGACTCTCACCTCCTCCAGGACTCTCACCTCCTCCTGGACTCTCACCTCCTCCCTGTGACTCCACTCCTTACCACTAGTGTTCGTTATGGGTGTTGTTGTAGTGCCTCCATACACCATTCCCAGCCTGGGATCTCTCTCTCTCTCTCTGTGTGTGTGTGTGTGTGTGTGTGATATATTGGTAGTGATGGATGTGTGTTGTTGTGGTTCTTGGTTAGTGTATACCCCTCTCTCAGCCAGTCTGGGGTGTGTGTGATGTCATCATGCTGCTATGGCAGTTTCCTAGCCAACTCTCTAAATCCATTGAGCAGGAACAAAAAGTGTCTGAAATTACCCCCAGATAAGAGATTACCACTTTATCCCTCTCTGATGTTGACCACTGCCTGGTACTGCCTGGTATGCTGGTCCTCATTACGTCAAGCTCACTCAGTTGGTAGAGAATGGCGCTTGTAATGCCAGGGTAGTGGGTTCGATTCCCGGGACCACCCATACGTAAAATGTATGCATGCATGACTGCAGGTGACTGTGGATAAAAGCCTCTGCTACTTGGCATATATTATATTAAAATATACACTCGTTGGCCAGTCTATTAGGTACACCATCCTGTTCATGAAAATGTTTCGCTCCTGCAGACAGTGGAGTCATGTGGCTTGTTATATAAAGCAGGCAGACAGGCATCAAGGCATTCAGTTACTGTTTCATCGGACAGTTTATTAGGTATACCATAATAATGGTTATTGAAACATGTAGACAGGCATCGTGGCTTTTAGTTACTGTTCGATTAAACATTAGACTGGACAAAACTAGTGCCCTAAGTGACTGAGCCTGGTATGATCAGTGCCTGGTGCACTGGTTCCAGTACCTCAGAAACGGCCTCCTGGGCTTTTCACGCACGACAGTGTCTCGGGTTTACGGAGAATGATGCAACAAACCAAAACATCCAGTCAGCAGCAGTCCTGTGGGTGAAAACAGCTGGTTGATGAGAGGTTAAAGGAGAAAGGGAAGAATCATGCAAGTTAACAGGTGGGCCACAAACAGACAAATAACGGTGCAGGACAACAGTGGTGTGCAGAACGACATCTCAGAACCCACAACTCGTCGGTCCTCGTCACGGATGGTTCTATTGCAGGAGACGACCAGACCGTGTTTCACTCCAGTGGGCACGTGATCACCAACACTGGACAGATGAGGAGTGGAAAAACATTGCCTGGTCCGACCATTCCCGGTTCCTGTTGCGTCATGCTGATGGCAGAGTCAGGATTTGGTTTAAGTAGCATTAGTCCATGGCCCCCATCCTGCCTGGTGTCAACGTTACAGGCTGGTGGCAGTGGTGTACTGGTGTGGGAAATGTTTTCCTGACACACATTAGGCCCCTTGATACCAATTGAGCAATGTTCCCGAAGCCTCAAATAATTCAGGTTGTTCTGGAGGCGAATGGGGGTCCGACTTTATACTAGATGGATGTACCTAATAAATTGCTTCTGAACGCACATACTCATTCTCACCATGGAAACACACACTACCGTTCAAAAGTTTGGGGTCACTTAGAAATGTCCTTGTTTTTGAAAGAAAAGCACATTGGTTTTTGTCCCTTAAACATCAAATTGATCAGAAATACAGTGTAGACATTGTTAATGTTGTAAATGACTATTGTAGCTGGTAAACGCAGATTTTTAATGGAATATCTACATAGGCGTACAGAGGCCCATTATCAGCAACCATCACTCCTGTGTTCCAATGGCATGTTGTGTTAGCCAATCCAAGTTTATCATTTTAAAAGGCTAATTGATCATTAGAAATCCTTTTTGCAATTATGTTAGCACAGCTGAAAACTGTTGTTCTGTTTAAAGAAGCAATAAAACTGGCCTTCTTTAGGCTAGTTGAGTATCAACATTTGTGGGCTGGTCATGGGTGCACCTCAGCCACGCTCAAGGTCCTAAACGATATCATAACCGCCATCGATAAGAGACAGTACTGTGCATCCGTCTTCATGGACCTGGCCAAGGCTTTCAACTCTGTCAATCACCGCATTCTTATCGGCAGACTCAACAGCCTTGGTTTCTCTAATGACTGCGTCACCAACTACTTCTCAGAGTTCAGTGTGTCAAATTGGAGGGCCTGTTGTCCGGACCTCTGGCAGTCTCTATTGGGGTGCCACAGGGTTCAATTCTCGGGCCGACTCATACAATGCTGTATACTACTCCCTTCACAGAACAGCGTAAACTGTCTCTAACCAGAATAGAAAGAGGAGTGGGAGGCCCCGGTGCACAACTGAGCAAGAGGACAAGTACATTAGAGTGTCTAGTTTGAGAAATAGACGCTTCACAAGTTCTCAACTGGCAGCTTCATTAAATAGTACCAGTAAAACACCAGTCTCAACGTCAACAGTGAAAAGGCGACTCTGGGATGCTGCCCTTCTAGGTTTCCAGCTACAATCATAATTTACAACATTAACAATGTTTACACAGTTTTTCTGATCAATTTTATGTTGTTTTGGACAACAAGAATTTCTAAGTGACACCAAACTTTTGCACAGTGTATGTTTTCATCATGTGACCCATGGAAACACAGGTGTTTGTCATGTGACCCATGGAAACACAGATGTTTGTCATGTGACCCATGGAAACACAGATGTTTGTCATGTGACCCATGGAAACACAGATGTTTGTCATGTGACTCATGGAAACACAGGTGTTTGTCATGTGACCCATGGAAACACAGATGTTTGTCATGTGACCCATGGAAACACATGTTTGTCATGTGACCCATGGAAACACAGGTGTTTGTCATGTGACCCATGGAAACACAGGTGTTTGTCATGTGACCCATGGAAACACAGGTGTTTGTCATGTGACCCATGGAAACACAGGTGTTTGTCATGTGACCCATGGAAACACAGGTGTTTGTCATGTGACCCATGGAAACACAGGTGTTTGTCATGTGACCCATGGAAACACAGGTGTTTGTCATGTGACCCATGGAAACACAGGTGTTTGTCATGTGACCCATGGAAACACAGGTGTTTGTCATGTGACCCATGGAAACACAGGTGTTTGTCATGTGACCCATGGAAACACAGGTGTTTGTCATGTGACCCATGGAAACACAGGTGTTTGTCATGTGACCCATGGAAACACATACACCTGTGTGTTTTATTTCATCAAAGTTATTAACGTGTCAGTGGCATTTTAATAACAGACTAACTGTTGTTCATGATCCGTTTTAACAGTTAAATGCATTTTTTCTAAGAGTTGCCCTTTTAAGCTGTTTTGCCAGCATATACTATTGTTATGAGTTTGTCTGTCAGCTGATGAACCAACATGTTATTGTGTCACTGTGAGCTCAGCTAGCCTTCCCAAAACCAAGCAGGTGTTTGGTTACTTTTCCCCCATCTCTGGTCCCCTCTCCTTGGGGTACTCTCTGTTACCTTTCCCCCCTCTCTGGTCCTCTCTCCTTGGGGTTCCTGGAACCTGAGAGGAGGCTTAGCAATAGCAGCTGATCGTCTTCCTGATAGCTGACCATTAGAAGACCTTGTAGCTAACTTTGTCCTGTGGGAAGGACAGTTGTGAGAGCCTGTTCAGCCTCCTGGCTACTTTGAAGAATCTCAAATATAAAATAGATTTAGATTTAACACTGTATTGGTTACTACATGATTCCATACGTGTTATTTCATAGTTTTGATGTCTTCACTATTATTCTACAATGTAGAAAATAGTAAAAATAAAGAAAAACCCTTCGAATGAGTCGATGTGACCAAACTCTTGACTGGTACTGTATGTATTTATTTATATATATATATATATATATATATATATATATATATATATATTTATTTATTTATTTATTTATTTTATTTATTAGTGGATGCTTTTAGTTAGTTCTATTGAAATCGGGCTTCAACATGAGGTATCAAGGTCAATTACATTCACTGTTGTAACAGCTCACCCATCTGAAATGTCTTTTCCCCCCTGTTTGTTCCACAGCATCAACTGACACAGAGCGGCAGTGCCTTGAAGAGTGCAGTGGAGCTGCTGGAGTTTGCTAACAATGCTCTGGATATTAAAGACGAGGATGAGTTCACTAAGGTAGAGGCTGCTGTTCTCTAGGGCTAGGATAAAAACATTTTATAATCGGGTGTGAAAGTATGAAGTGATTTCAGTGCCAACAGACATTTTAATTCCATGGGATATTGAATTATCATTTTGATATTTGTTTTCATTGTGTGCACATTGAATCGTAGAATTCTTCAGTTTAACTTGTATATCATGATTTGAAACTGAATTGAGTGATTCGGTTTTCAAATATTCAAATTCAAAATATGATATATTCAGTTTCAATATGGTAGATATTGCATTCATTGTCTGTGTATCAAGTCTATAAAAGTTTCATGTATTCAACTTTTCAGATTCAGTTTTCAATTTACGTTCTCTAAATTCAGATTCAAAACCAGAGACAACATCCTGGTGCTTTGCAGGCCATAAACTTGAAATTATAGTTTGTCAACTGGATACACAGACAATGAATGCAATATCTACCATATTGAAACTTAATATATAAATATTGCATTTGAATATTCAATTAAATTGTGCATTACAAATTCAAAAATGTTAAATTCGATGTCCCAATACAAATACTAAAATGATGGAATTCAAATACAATTTGTTAGCACTGAAACCCCTCCATATGTAAGCCTTAGACAATAACATTATTTGAATGTGATCAGCTGACGAGGACTACCAGGAAGTGATTGAAGGTCAACGTTGATTTACGAGTCAGGAGCCTCGTATAGCAATCATAGGTTGTAGTATGTATTCAATCTAAAGTGAAACTACATGGAGTTTCTTTGTTTTTTGGGGGGGGGATACTTTCAAAGTGTCGATACGATGACGTAATAGTGTTCTCCTAAACTAACAAACACATGATTTTCCTTCTCAATTTCCTATAACACAGTAACAGAATCTTAAGTTAACAGTCACGCTGCTTTTTCTGTGTTTGACGTTGTTCACCGTGCTCTCCTCAGCTTCTCACTGTGTGCGCGCATATGTGTGTGTGTGTGTGCGTGCATACGTGTGTGTCAGTTTGGCGAGCGTGCGAGTGTCCAGTCCGACCATGTACCCCATCCCGTACCCCGTCCCGTGCCCGTACCCCATCCCGTACCCCATCCCGTACCCCGTCCCGTGCCCGTACCCCATCCCGTGCCCGTTTCCCATCCCGTGCCCTGTCCCGTGCCCGTACCCCGTCCCGTGCCCGTACCCCGTCCCGTACCCCATCCCGTGCCCGTTTCCTGTCCCGTGCCCGTACCCCGTCCCGTGCCCGTACCCCGTCCCGTACCCCATCCCGTGCCCGTTTCCCATCCCGTGCCTCCATGGCTGTACTAACTATGATATATCTGTATTGTACTAACAGTCCCACTTCTTTCTCCTCCTCTTCCTCTCCTCTTCTTCAAAGGCTGCCAAGCAGATCAAAGATAGGTACGGTACTTCCCTTCTTCAGTCTCTGGACATGCCTGGAAACCCAACGTTAAATTGCATTGTCGTGCAGAAATGACTGTTTATGAATCAGGAAAGTTCACAACCTTTTTACAAGCCAGAAAATAATATGTTAACATACTTTACTGGTTGTCTGTGCGGTTTGTCCTTTTGGCGGTAGGACTTTCCACAGGAAAGTATAATTAAATCAACTTTTCAAAGCGCTGGTAGGGTACACATTCAGATTTCTATCACCTGGACCATGTGCAGTAGATCAAAATACGTGCATGAGACACATGAGACGCATGCATACTAGCAGAGCTGGTGTACGTGTTTACATGGTTCTGGGCGTGCTTCAGGTGTTCGAAATATGAACGCACTACCAGCGATTTGTCTATGTAATTATACTTTTCTGTGGATATATTGTCTCACATTCCTACCGCCAAAAGGACCAACCGTACGGATAACCTGTAAGTTAGAAACAACATTCTGGCGTGTACACGAAGGTCCGGACCTTGGCCATTTTTTTTTTTTTTCTCATTTGAAAAATAAATCATAAAAAAAGTAATTTATATTGTACACAATAAAGATAATATATTATGGGTCAACATCTACATATTTCATCCCACCGTTGATCAAAGCTCAGAACGCTTTTATTCTTCATCTGACCTGAGTTCTAATCGCGTCTACCTCTTAGTGACCCAGTGGTTAGTTCGTTATGTTCTCCTGCCTCATTGAGACTCAGTGGTTAGTTCGTTATGTTCTCCTGCCTCTTAGTGACCCAGTGGTTAGTTAGTTATGTTCTCCTGCCTCTTAGTGACCCAGTGGTTAGTTCGTTATGTTCTCCTGCCTCTTAGTGACCCAGTGGTTAGTTAGTTATGTTCTCCTGCCTCTTAGTGACCCAGTGGTTAGTTCGTTATGTTCTCCTGTGTCTCCTTTAGCAACACATTCACCACTCTCTCAAACGGCTAACTCCGCCCCTCTCGCGGCAGAGGCCGCGGGCGACGTGAAACGAACTACCCAGCTCGCAGTCGGCTCAATACGCAACTAGTCTAGAGATGCTGCTGACGGTGTGTTGGCCAGGAGCAAAAAATATGCTACCAAGTTCTCATAATAACTTTGCTTTATAGAGAGTAGGTTACTGAGATATACAGGGATGTGGTGAGACTGAGGCAGGCTGCAATGCATGTAGGAAGAAGCAGAGGAGACAGTGAGAGGTTAGTACTGTGGTTCCCCGAACTTGACCAAATCTGTACTGATCTAATGAATCGGAACTTTAAAAAATAAGATACCGTATGTATCAATGTGATCATCTCCATAGGACCCATCTTCCCTATTGGGAACATTGAAATACAACCACTGTATGTATCAATATGAACATCTTCCCTATAGGGAACATTAAAATACAACCACTGTATGTATCAATATGAACATCTTCCCTATAGGGAACATTAAAATATAAACGATCCAATTTTTTAAAAATGTTTTTGTTTGTGTCAGTGTGAATCCCACCTCCTTTATAACATTAGTTGCTATAGCTACGTGTTTGTAGCTGGCCTGAGGGGAATGAACCTACAGCAGCCAAGGTGATAATATTTGTACTTGTTTTTACTCTTCTCCAAATAGCATTTTGAAACTTGTTGGCCTCTGTCCGGACCTCACTGAAAATGTAAACTCTAGTTGTGGCCCTAAATAGAGGGCTTGAGAAGGAACTTCCTGATTCAAATGTTAAATTCTGCCCCGACGTAGAATTCAATGCAATTCAACGTTGGGTTTCCAGGGCGATGGTCATGCCTGGTAACATGCTGCAGTGGTGTGAGAAGCCTAGCTTAGTGCACGGTTCAGAGCCAGATCTGGTCGAATAGTTACAGGTCTTGTTTCATGTGCTTTACTAACTAGATGTCTTTTTTGTAGTTGTTTTCTTCATGTAGTCAGCGATCTGGTCAGACATCGGCGAACTAAAAGTAACATGCATTTAGTGTGTCAATATGTGTGTGTCTTTGTTTGCTGTTACTGACGCCCAAGGTAAGTGACGTTAGGCAGGTTTCCATTGAGGTGTGTGTGAGTCTTTGTTTGCTGTTACTGACCCCAAGGTAAGTGACATTAGGCAGGTTTCCATTGAGGTGTGTGTGAGTCTTTGTTTGCTGTTACTGACCCCAAGGTAAGTGACGTTAGGCAGGTTTCCATTGAGGTGTGTGTGAGTCTTTGTTTGCTGTTACTGACCCCAAGGTAAGTGACGTTAGGCAGGTTTCCATTGAGGTGTGTGTGAGTCTTTGTTTGCTGTTACTGACCCCAAGGTAAGTGACGTTAGGCAGGTTTCCATTGAGGTGTGTGTGAGTCTTTGTTTGCTGTTACTGACCCCAAGGTAAGTGACGTTAGGCGTGTAATTGAAAGGGGCGGTTATATAGTAGATGTTTTCTACATTTTTATCCGCTATTCGTTTTTTTTTTTTTACTTTTATTTATTGCGACAAATTATGATGGAAACTAAGTTTTCGGGAAAACAAAATGAGCGTTGACAAATCATTTTGAAGGTACGCAGGGGGGCACATGATGTAAATGCATAGCCTAACTATGAAGCTCCACTCCACATTTTAAATCTCAATGCCTACTGTTAAATCTATCGTTCACAATAAAAAAAATCATGTTTCTTTGCAGGATCTTTGTCCTGACTTGCTTTTCTGATTGGCTGGATGCAAGTTTCACCAACCAATTATTTCAGATAAAGTGAGAGAATAAAGTATTTGATCCTCTGCTGATTTTGTACGTTTGCCCTCCATGTTTGACAGTGGGGATGGTGTTCTTGGGGTCATAGGCAGCATTCCTCCTCCTCCAAATACGGCGAGTTGAGTTGATGCCAAAGAGCTCCATTTTGGTCTCATCTGACCACAACACTTTCACCCAGTTGTCCTCTGAATCATTCAGATGTTCATTGGAAAACTTCAGACGGGCATGTATATGTGCTTTCTTGAGCAGGGGGACCCTGCGGGCGCTGGAGAATTTCAGTCCTTCACGGCGTAGTGTGTTACCAATTGTTTTCTTGGTGACTATGGTCCCAGCTGCCTTAATCATTGACGAGATCCTCCTGTTTAGTTCTGGGCTGATTCCTCACCGTTCTCATGATCATTGCAACTCCACGAGGTGAGATCTTGCATGGAGCCCCAGGCTGAGGGAAATGGACAGTTCTTTTGTGTTTCTTCCATTTGCGAATAATCACACCAACTGTTTTCACCTTCTCACCAAGCTGCTTGGTGATGGTCTTGTAGCCCATTCCAGCCTTGTGTAGGTCTACAATCTTGTCCCTGACATCCTTGGAGAGCTCTTTAGTCTTGGCCATGGTGGAGAGTTTGGAATCTGATTGATTGCTTCTGTGGACAGGTGAGATTAGGAGCACTCCCTTTAAGAGTGTGCTCCTAATCTCAGCTCATTACCTGTATAAAAGACACCTAGGAGACAAATCTTTCTGATTGAGAGGGGGTCAAATACTTATTTCCCTCATTTAAAATGCAAATCAATTTTTAACATTTTTGACATGCATTTTTTTTGTTGTTATTCTGTATCTCACTGTTCAAATAAACCCATTTAAAATGATAGACGGATCATTTCTTTATCAGTGGGCAAACGTACAAAATCAGCAGGGGATCAAATACTTTTTTTCCCCTCACTGTATACAGGAGAGCAAGTCTCACCATGGTGACCACGTACCGTGGCGAACAGTTGGCACATGAGAATGATTTAGAATATAGCAAATATTAATACATTTATTGCATTCTATCAATGCTGGCTTTGGCGGCCTACCTGAGCCATGAAGTGGATCTTGTGTGTGGGAGGGCAGACGGGGGCGGTTGCCAATTTAATTATTTTGCGATCTACCTAAATGGATAATGGAAACACTTAACTTCTTGCGACTAGCAAACCCGTATCCGGTAGCGTAATCATAGCTTCAAACGCATTAGCATAACGCAAATGAAATAAATGTATTCAAACACAAGCTTAGCCTTTTGTTAACAACACTGTCATCTCAGATTTTCAAAATATGCATTACAGCCAACGCTAGACAAGCATTTGTGTAAGTTTATCATGGCATAATGCTATGCAAAGCTCAAAGCTATGCAAAACATTTTCACAAAAATAAGAAAATCAACCAAATTAAATCATTTACCTTTGAAGAACTTCAGATGCTTTCACTCAGGAGACTCCCAGTTAGATAGCAAATGTTCCTTTTTTCCCAAAATAATATTTTTGAACGCATGGCTGAGAAATCGACCGAAAAATACTTAAACTATAACGCCAAACCTTTTTCAAAATTTGCTCCATAATATCGACAGAAACACGGCAAACGTTGTTTAGGATCCATCCTCAAGGTGTTTTTAACATATGTATTGGATAATATATCCGGGGAGGCAGTTGGTTTCTCATAAGAAACGATTGGAAAAATGGCTACCTCAGTATTTTACGCGAAGGTTTTCTCCGGGAGACACCATGCGACCACTCGCCCTATATGGTCTCTTACAGCCATTCTCCAATGGAAATGCCTAAAAAATACGTCACAATGCTGTAGACACCTTGGGGAAAACGTGGAAAACGTAAGCTGACTCCTAGCTCCTTCACAGCCATATAAGGAGTCACTGGCATGAGGCGGTTTCAAAAAATGCGGCACTTCCTGATTGGATTTTTATCTGGGTTTCGCCTGTAACATCAGTTCTGTGGCACTCACAGATAATATCTCTGCAGTTTTGGAAACGTCAGTGTTTTCTTTCCAAAGCTGTCAATTATATGCATAGTCGAGTATCTTTTCGTGACAAAATATCTTGTTTAAAACGGGAACGTTTTTCATCCAAAAATTAAGAGCGCCCCCTATATCCAACTGGTCAAAACATTTTTCATTTTTATTAGACGCTGTAGGTTTTTTGTGAAAAATGTAAAAAATATTTTTTTTGGGGTGGAGGGGGGGGGGGGCTTTTGTGTGTCTCCTCCACCTGCTCCCCACCTGGGAGGGTAGCCTGGTCCCAGACCTGTTCCTGCTCTTGCCGACTCCAACTCCGCTGCTGTCATGGCCAAGACAAACATGACAAGGAGTTGGCATGTCTCACAAAACATATGCTTATGTATGTATTACGATTTTTTTTTTTATGACATCGGTACTAAACTTGAATGTGATAGCACAAACAGACTGACAGACTCAGGCTAGCCGAAGGGTGTTGTTGTTGGTGTTACTCTGCTATGGTGTTGCTCTGCTATGGTGGTCTGGTGGCCTTACTGTGCCATGCTCCTCCCTGCAGGGTAACAATGGCACCAGCCTTCAGACTGACCATGAAGCCCAAGGCCACAGACAACATGGACCATCTCATGGTGGACTTCAACCAGGAACGGCAACTCCTCCAGAACCTCAAGTTTCTGCCTGGTACGTACATCTGGCTTGTGGCCCCTATTCCCTATATAGTGCACTACTATAGACCAGAGCCCTATGGAACCCTATTCCCTATATAGTACACTACATTAGACCAGAGCCCTATGGAACCCTATTCCCTATATAGTGCACTACTTTAGACCAGAGCCCTATGGAACCCTATTCCCTATATATGGTGCACTACTTTAGACCAGAGCCCTATGGAACCCTATTCCCTATATAGTGCACTACTATAGACCAGAGCCCTATGGAACCCTATTCCCTATATATAGTGCACTACTTTAGACCAGAGCCCTATGGAACCCTATTCCCTATATATGGTGCACTAGTTTAGACATTCAGTACTGTCGCCTGATATGAAATATTTTGATATCAAATTCAAAATGCTGGAGAATGGGGCCACATTTACACATTTGAGCTTTACTGTCCAAATAAATACTGGAGAGCAGTCTATATTATTACTGTGGACAATAAGATTGAATTAGCATGGAAAAGACAGCTAATATTTACATTATTATAATAATGTGTTTGGAAATGTTTCCTATTGGTCATTTGATTATCCCTCATAATTAGCCTACTTTTTGGATTAATTACGTTGTTTGTTTGTTTTTTTTCTGGCTAGTATCCAATTTAACTCGGTGGTGTTTTTTGTCGCACTGCTTTGCTATATCTTAGCCAGGTCGCAGTTGTAAATGAGAACTTATTCTCAACTGGCCTACCTGGTTAAATAAAGGTGTTCTCAACTGGCCTACCTGGTTAAATAAAGGTGTTCTCAACTGGCCTACCTGGTTAAATAAAGGTGTTCTCAACTAGCCTACCTGGTTAAATAAAGGTGTTCTCAACTAGCCTACCTGGTTAAATAAAGGTGTTCTCAACTAGCCTACCTGGTTAAATAAAGGTGTTCTCAACTAGCCTACCTGGTTAAATAAAGGTGTTCTCAACTAGCCTACCTGGTTAAATAAAGGTGTTCTCAACTGGCCTACCTGGTTAAATAAGGTGAAATAAAATCAAATGTTTTTAAAAATATATATACATTGAGTGTACAAAACATTAGGAACACCTGCTCTTTCCATGACATAGACGGACCAGGTGAATCCAGGTGGAAGTTATCCCTTATTGATGTCTCTTGTTAAATCCACTTCAATCAGTGTAGATGAAGGGGAGGAGACGGGTTAAAGAAAGATTTATAAGCCCTGAGACAATGGAGATGTGGATTGTGTATGTGTGCCATTCAGAGGGTGAATGGACAAGACAAAGGATTTAAGTGCCTTTGAACTGGGTAGGGTAGTAGGTTCCAGGCGCACCGGTTTGTGTGTGTCAAGAACTGCAACGCTGCTGGGTTTTTCACGCTCAACAGTTTCCTGTGTGTATCAAGAGTGGTCCACCACCCAAAGGACATCCAGCCAATGATGTGTTTGGATATTTCTGGAGGTTTTTTGGGAGCACCCAGGCTCAGCTTCATGAGGTAATCATGGCATGTGGTGTGACAGGCCCTCCCATTGGATTATTAGGGACTTAAAGTGCTGCTCAGACTCAGTCTATAATCTATAGTCTATAATCTATGGCTTCAGCTGTTGACTCGTTCCTCCTCCTCCTCCCAGCGCTGTGTCGTACAGAGTCCCTAAGGCACTGCACTAGACCAGTGGTTTTCAAACTTCTCCTCGGGGACCCCGCCACGACGGTTCGGACTTCTCCTCGGGGACCCCGCCACGACGGTTCACAATGTTGTTGTAACACTAAACCATCTCACCTGATTCAGGTAGTTAAGGGCTTGATGTTTAGTTGAATCAGATGTACTAGCTATAGAAAATATAAAATACATGGCACAACTGGAGGTCCCCAGGAGAGGTTTGAGAACCACTGCACTAGACTAGTACACGAGTCGACCACAGATGGCACGGCTGGAGGTCCTCGGGAGAGGTTTGAGAACCACTGCACTAGACTAGCACACGAGTCGACCACAGATGCCCTGAGCAGCCAGACACTACAGTACCACAGACCACAGATCAGAGTTAACCACCTCAACAAGACTAAAATAACCCAGAAGAGAACAGGATCTTCAGGGAACTAACCCGGGTAGGAGAAGACCTTTCTCATATTAGTGATTCCCTCTATCTACTACTGGAGTAATACTGATAGAGATGGGCTGTAGGGATGTAGAGCTGTAGGGCTGTAGAGCTGTAGGGATGTAGGGCTGGAGGGCTGTTGGGCTGTAGGGATGTAGGGCTGGAGGGCTGTAGGGATGTAGAGCTGAAGGGATGTAGAGCTGTAGGGATGTAGGGCTGGAGGGCTGTAGAGCTGTTGGGCTGTAGGGCTGGAGGGATGTAGAGCTGTTGGGCTGTAGGGATGTAGAGCTGAAGGGATGTAGAGCTGTAGGGCTGGAGGGATGTAGAGCTGTTGGGCTGGAGAGCTGTAGGGCTGTAGAGCTGTAGAGCTGAAGGGATGTAGAGCTGAAGGGATGTAGAGCTGAAGGGATGTAGAGCTGAAGGGATGTAGAGCTGAAGGGATGTAGAGCTGAAGGGATGTAGAGCTGAAGGGCTGGAGAGCTGAAGGGCTGTAGGGATGTAGGAATGTAGGAATGTAGAGCTGTAGGGATGTAGAGCTGTAGGGCTATAGAGCTGTAGGGCTATAGAGCTGTAGGGCTATAGAGCTGTAGGGATATAGAGCTGTAGGGATATACAGTCACTGTGTTTCTGACTGTGGTCCAGCGGTCTGTATTCTTGAGGTTTGAGTATTACTGATACATCATATTAGCTGTATGCTCTGTTGTGGCACTGGGAAGCTTTGAATAGCTCTTTAGGGCCAGTCTGTCAGTGTAGTGGAGCAAACCTCAAACTGACTGGGTTACGTTGATATATCAGATTAGCTGTATGCGTTGTCGTGGACCTGGAGAAGCTTTGAGGGCAGTCGTCACAGTGGCAAGACTAGAGAACTGCTTGAATAGGACAAATCCTTCTCAAGCTGACTGTGTGTGTGGTTGAGGCAAGGCTGTGGCTCGTCAGCGCTGCTCTCTCTGTTTGCTCGGAGCTCGTAGACATGCTCAGTGGACCGTGAGAGCAGCGCTTCAGTCCTCTCAAAGTCTTCAACTGTAACTAAAAGAGACAGACTAGCCCTTACCTCTGTGGCATGGTTAGAGAGCAGTCTGGAGTGTAGGAGGCATGGAATGTGTCCCAAATGGAACCCTGTCCTACTTTAGACCAGAGCCCTATGGAACCCTATTCCCTATATAGTGCACTACTTTTGACCGGAGGTCTGTGGAACCCTATTCCCTATATAGTGCACTACCTTAGACCAGAACCCTATGGAACCCTATTCCCTATATAGTACACTACATTAGACCAGAGCCCTATGGAACCCTATTCCCTATATAGTGCACTACTTTAGACCGGAGCCCTATGGAACCCTATTCCCTTTATAGTACACTACATTAGACCAGAGCCCTATGGAAACCTATTCCCTATATAGTGCACTAGTTTAGACCAGAGCCCTATGGAAACGTATTCCCTATATAGTGCACTACTTTTGACCAGAGGTCTATGGAACCCTATTCCCTATATAGTGCACTACCTTAGACCAGAACCCTATGGAACCCTATTCCCTATGTAGTGCACTACTTTAGACCAGAACCCTATTCCCTATATAGTGCACTACTTTAGACCACAGGCATATGGAACCCTATTCCCTACAATAGTGCACTACTTTTGACCTGAGGCATATGGAACCCTATTCCCTAAGTAGTGCACTACTTTAGCCCAGAACCCTATTCCCTATAATAGTGCACTACTTAAGACCTGAGCATATGGGGCACCAGATATTGAACAGGGTACCAGTTCAGACACTGCCCATGGGGTAACCTGACAGTGTTTTCCAGGGTGGCAGTGCTGTGAAGGCTGAACAAATATAGAAACGTGAAACCTAACTCTAACCTTTATATAACCTCCATAACATCTCAGATGGGATTACTAGAAGGAGCACAAGCGATATGTTACTTCAGATCTGGGCCGGTATTCATCAGGTGTCTTGGAGTAGGAGATCCTATCTAGGATCAGGTCCCCCCCCTGTCCATTCATTATAATCTAAAAGGTCAAAACTGATCCTGATGCAGCAAGCAGCATCATCAAACCACCTAGCCGCAGGTTAGCCTAGACTCCTACCCTAGCTGCAGGTTAGCCTAGAATCCTACCCTAGCCTCAGGCTGTAGGCTGCGTCTCACTGTAGATGGCTGTAGGCTGCATCTCACTGTAGATGGCTGTAGGCTGCATCTCACTGTAGTATACTGTATGCTGTATCTCACTGTAGTAGGCTGCATCTCACTGTAGTATACTGTATGCTGTATCTCACTGTAGTATACTGTATGCTGTATCTCACTGTAGTAGGCTGCATCTCACTGTAGTATACTGTATGCTGTATCTCACTGCTGTAGGCTGCATCTCACTGTAGTATACTGTATGCTGTATCTCACTGCTGTAGGCTGCATCTCACTGTAGTATACTGTATGCTGTATCTCACTGCTGTAGGCTGCATCTCACTGTAGTATACTGTATGCTGCATCTCACTGTAGTATACTGTATGCTGTATCTCACTGCTGTAGGCTGCATCTCACTGTAGTATACTGTATGCTGTATCTCACTGCTGTAGGCTGCATCTCACTGCTGTAGGCTGCATCTCACTGTAGTATACTGTGCTGTATCTCACTGTAGTAGGCTGCATCTCACTGTAGAATACTGTATGCTATATCTCACTGTAGATGGCTGTAGGCTGCATCTCACTGTAGTATACTGTATGCTGTATCTCACTGTAGTAGGCTGCATCTCACTGTAGTATACTGTATGCTGTATCTCACTGCTGTAGGCTGCATCTCACTGTAGAATACTGTATGCTGTATCTCACTGTAGATGGCTGTAGGCTGCATCTCACTGTAGTATACTGTATGCTGTATCTCACTGTAGATGGCTGTAGGCTGCATCTCACTGTAGTATACTGTATGCTGTATCTCACTGTAGATGGCTGTAGGCTGCATCTCACTGTAGTATACTGTATGCTGTATCTCACTGCTGTAGGCTGCATCTCACTGTAGTATACTGTATGCTGTATCTCACTGCTGTAGGCTGCATCTCACTGCTGTAGGCTGCATCTCACTGTAGATGGCTGCATCTCACTGTAGATGGCTGCATCTCACTGTAGATGGCTGCATCTCACTGTAGATGGCTGCATCTCACTGTAGATGGCTGCATCTCACTGTAGATGGCTGCATCTCACTGTAGATGGCTGCATCTCACTGTAGATGGCTGCATCTCACTGTAGATGGCTGCATCTCACTGTAGATGGCTGCATCTCACTGTAGATGGCTGCATCTCACTGTAGATGGCTGCATCTCACTGTAGATGGCTGCATCTCACTGTAGATGGCTGCATCTCACTGTAGTAGGCTGCATCTCACTGTAGTAGGCTGCATCTCACTGTAGTAGGCTGCATCTCACTGTAGTAGGCTGCATCTCACTGTAGTAGACTGCATCTCACTGTAGTAGGCTGCATCTCACTGTAGTAGACTGTATGCTGCATCTCACTGTAGATGGCTGCATCTCACTGTAGTAGGCTGCATCTCACTGTAGTAGGCTGCATCTCACTGTAGTAGGCTGCATCTCACTGTAGTAGGCTGCATCTCACTGTAGATGGCTGCATCTCACTGTAGTAGGCTGCGTCTCACTGTAGTAGACTGTATGCTGCATCTCACTGTAGATGGCTGCATCTCACTGTAGTAGGCTGCGTCTCACTGTAGTAGACTGTATGCTGCATCTCACTGTAGATGGCTGCATCTCACTGTAGTAGGCTGCATCTCACTGTAGTAGACTGTATGCTGCATCTCACTGTAGATGGCTGCATCTCACTGTAGTAGGCTGCGTCTCACTGTAGTAGGCTGAATGATTTCTGGATCTCCATTCACCTTGTTGTTTTCTGTGTTGGTTTGCTGTTAATGTAACTAGTGTAAATATAGATTGTGTCATGCCTTTATCCATCTGATATTTTGTGTACTAGACCTACTACCTGGTACCGCTGTTCTGTTCACAATTAGTTTTCATTCCCAGTTCTGAGCCAAACTGCTATTCAGTATTTTTGTTTTCATGCATGAATAACTACGCTACTACTTTCAGCGTTTTGTTGGCATTATTTTTGATACGACAGCTGTGTGGACGGCACATTTACGTAGGTTGTTTGTATTAGCATAATTGCCCATAAAAAAACGTCTGTAGGGGGCATTCCATTGTGCTGATACAGCGCAGCAGAGATGGGCTACAGATTTGAAAAGCACTCTGTGATCTTGGAGTCTCGGCATTTGATCGTTATGTTTATTATGGGATAGAATAATTTATACAAGCAGAATTCAATATAATTCCAATGTAAGAACCCCCCCCAAAAATATTAAAATGTAGCCCCCTCTGTGATTTCAACAGCCCCCTTAGTCACTTCATCCTGGTGCGGGTCTGCAGTGTGACCCTTGTCCCCTAGGAGCAGTGGTGTGACCCCTTGTTTTTGAATTCTTTGTAGGTTTGTGTAATCTGAGGGAAATATATGTCTCTAATATGGTCATACATTTGGCAGTCTGTTGTACGGTTATTTGGTAAAAAGCCAATTTGACATTTGCTTAGTACATTGTTTTCACTGAGGAAATGTACGAGTCTGCTGTTAATGATAATGCAGATGATTTTCCCAAGGTTGCTGTTGATGCATATCCCACGGTAGTTGGATGATGGGATGGGATGATCAGTCCTTGGTTACAAATATTGGGGAAGATGCCAGAGCTAAGGATGATGTTAGAGTTTAATTATAGCCAATAGGAATTCGTGGTCTGTATATTTTATCATTTAAGATATCAACAATACCACAGGCCTTTTTGGGTTGGAGGGTAGGCTCAGGTTTTCTGGGTCTCTGTTTTTGGTTGGACAGGTTTCTCAATTTCTTTCCTAGATTTTTGCATTCTTCATCAAACCATTTGTCATTTTTAACTTCCTTTAGGTTTTCTGCTTGAAATGTTTAGATTTGATAAGGAAGCTGAGAGGTCAAATATACTGTTTAGGTTTACTACTGCCAAGTTTACACCTTCACTATTACAGTGGAACGTTTTGTCCAGGAAGTTGTTTAGGTAGATTTCCACTCTACTTTCCTTACATCTACAGCATTTCTTAATGTTACTCAGTTCCTTTGGCTTTGGTGCCTCATGGTTGAGTATTGCTCTGTTCAAGTAGACTGTGATTTTGCTTTGATCTGATAGAGGTGTCCGTGGGCTGACTGTGAATGCTCTGAGAGTCTCTGGGTTGAGGTCAGTGGGCTGACTGTGAACGCTCTGAGAGACTCTGGGTTGAGGTCAGTGGGCTGACTGTGAACGCTCTGAGAGACTGGGTTGAGGTCAGTGGGCTGAGTGTGAACGCTCTGAGAGACTCTGGGTTGAGGTCAGTGGGCTGACTGTGAACGCTCTGAGAGACTCTGGGTTGAGGTCAGTGGGCTGACTGTGAACGCTCTGAGAGACTCTGGGTTGAGGTCAGTGGGCTGACTGTGAATGCTCTGAGAGACTCTGGGTTGAGGTCAGTGGGCTGACTGTGAACGCTCTGAGAGACTCTGGGTTGAGGTCAGTGATAAAGTAGTCTACAGTACTACAGCCAAGAGATGAGCTATAGGTGTACCTACCATAGGAGTCCCCTCGAAGCCTACCATTGACTATATACAGACCCAGCGTGCAACAGAGCTATAGGTGTACCTACCATAGGAGTCCCCTCGAAGCTTACCATTGACTATATACAGACCCAGCGTGCAACAGAGCTGCAGGAGTTGTGACCTGTTTTTGTTGGTTATGTTGTCATAGTTGTGTCAAGGGGGGCATATTGGGGAGGGAATTCCGTCACCTGCCGTCAGGTGTTTGTCCCCCTGTGTGCTGAGGGTGTCAGGTTCTTGTCCGGTTCTGGCATTTAGGTCACCACAGACTAGTACACGTCCCTGGGCCTGGAAATGATTGATTTCTCCTCCAGGATGGAGAAGCTGTCTTCATTAAAGTATGGGGATTCTAGTGGGGGGATATAGGTAGCACACAGGAGGACATTTTTCTCTGTTGAGACCATTTCCTTTTACATTTCTAGACAGATGTAAAATGTTCCTATTTTGATTAATTTAATGGAGTGAGTTAGGTCTGCTCTATACCAAATTAGCATACCCCCTGAGTCTCTTCCTTGTTTCACACCTGGTAGTGTGGTGGATGGGACTACCAGCTCTCTGTAACCTAGAGGGCAACCAGTGGGTCTGTCTACTCTATTCCACCCACCTGGTAGTGTGGTGGATGGGACTACCAGCTCTGTGTAACCTAGAGGACAACCAGTGGGTCCATCTCCTCTATACCATCCACCTGGTAGTGTGGTGGATGGGACTACCATCTCTCTGTAACCTAGAGGGCAACCAGTGGGTCTGTCTCCTCTATACCATCCACCTGGTAGTTTGGTGGAAGGGACTACCAGCTCTGTGTAACCTAGAGGACAACCAGTGGGTCCATCTCCTCTATACCATCCACCTGGTAGTGTGGTGGATGGGACTACCAGCTCTCTGTAACCTAGAGGACAACCAGTGGGTCCATCTCCTCTATACCACCCACCTGGTAGTGTGGTGGATGGGACTTCCAGCTCTCTGTAACCTAGAGGGCAACCAGTGGGTCCATCTCCTCTATACCACCCACCTGGTAGTGTGGTGGATGGGACTACCAGCTCTCTGTAACCTAGAGGGCAACCAGTGGGTCCATCTCCTCTATACCACCCACCTGGTAGTGTGGTGGATGGGACTACCAGCTCTCTGTAACCTAGAGGGCAACCAGTGGGTCCATCTCCTCTATACCACCCGCCTGGTAGTGTGGTGGATGGGACTACCAGCTCTCCGTAACCTAGAGGACAACCAGTGGGTCCATCTCCTCTATACCAGGTTTCTTTCTCTGTCTCTCTCGCTAAAAACCTTTCACTCCTTTTTTAAAAACATTTCCATTAATGAATCCTGAATGTCATTACATATTTAGGGGGACATCCAAAAAAGCTTGTAATTTAGTCAACCCTAAAATGATTTTCCATCGCACGGATCTGTTGCTGGCTTTATAAATACCCATTTCTCTGTGTCGTTTCAGTCCCTCGAGCCCCAGAGATGGAGGTAGGGGACTGTCTGGTGTTAGACAACACGGTGTCCGTAGCCTGGAAGATGCCAGTGGAGGACAGCAAGATAGACCACTACATACTGGAGTACAGAAAGACCGACCACGAAGGGCTGCCACGCATCAAAGACGAACGGTGCTGGGAGGTGGTGGACAACATCAAGACCACAGAATACTCACTGTCCGGTACGGGGCTAGAGTAGGGCCCACTGTAGCCTGGTCCCAGATCTGTTTGTGTCGTCTTGCCAACTCCTATTGTCATTACCTAGCCTGGTCCCAGATCTGTTTGTGTCGTCTTGCCAACTCCTATTGTCATTACCTAGCCTGGTCCCAGATCTGTTTGTGTCGTCTTGCCAACTCCTATTGTCATTACCTAGCCTGGTCCCAGATCTGTTTGTGTCGTCTTGCCAACTCCTATGGTCATTACCTAGCCTGGTCCCAGATCTGTTTGTGAAGTCTTGCCAACTCCTATGGTCATTGTCATGCCACTTGGCAAGATGGCACAAACAGATCTGGGACCAGGCTAAGACTGCAGTGCAGCTTCTTGTGTTTAAAATCTGACTAATCTATATCGCTTTGCTTCACCTTTTTGTGACTGTATCAAACTCTAAAAGCTTGTTCACCTACAGAACATCATGAACCTGTACAGATAATGTGCTGTTCATCTTCCAGGTTTAAAGTTTGACTCGAAGTTCATGAACTTCCGGGTACGAGCTTGCAACAAGGCAGCAGCTGGAGAATACTCTGATCCGGTTACCCTGGAAACCAGAGGTGAGACCGTTAGTTACCCTGGAAACCAGAGGTGAGACCGTTAGTTACCCTGGAAACCAGAGGTGAGACTGTTAGTTACCCTGGAAACCAGAGGTGAGACTGTTAGTTACCCTGGAAACCAGAGGTGAGACTGTTAGTTACCCTGGAAACCAGAGGTGAGACTGTTAGTTACCCTGGAAACCAGAGATGAGACTGTTAGTTACCCTGGAAACCAGAGGTGAGACTGTTAGTTACCCTGGAAACCAGAGGTGAGACTGTTAGTTACCCTGGAAACCAGAGGTGAGACTGTTAGTTACCCTGGAAACCAGAGGTGAGACTGTTAGTTACCCTGGAAACCAGAGGTGAGACTGTTAGTTACCCTGGAAACCAGAGGTGAGACTGTTGTCTTGGATCAACAATTATTATGTTATTGGTATCTGATTGACTGGTTGATTGATTGATTCCCCAGCGTTTAACTTCGGTTTCGACTCGTCGTCGTCCCATCTGAACCTGAAGGTAGAGGACAGGAGTGTGGAGTGGGACCCCCAGGGAGGCAAGGGGCTGGAGAGCAAGGTCAAGGGCAAGGAGAACAAGGGCAGGTGAGAACTGAACTGGAACACACACAATGTGTCCCAAATGGACCCTTACGCGCTGAGATATGAGAGGATTTGATTGGTATAAGCAATATGGTGAAACTTTCAGTGAGCCTGTCAATAGGAAGGCTGGAGCGTATTACCATATTGACTGCGCCTGTCAGATACTCTCAGATCTCCACTAGTTCATCGGACTTAGGGTCTAGGGTTACATTTGGGATTGGGCCTTATCTTAATTTGACCTCAAACTGCCATTGAAATAGCTTTGTCCCAGATGGCAGTCTTGCCATCCTGTAGCTTTGTCCCAGGAGTTGCCATCCTGTGGCCATTACCTAGCCTGGTCCCAGATCTGTTTGTGCAGTCTTGCCAACTCCTATGGTCATTGACACATTAGTCATCACTACATAACATTTTGGAAGCATTTGTCAGTAACCATATATGGGTTTATATAGAACAGAATAAAATGATCCCAGCAAACCAGCGTGCATACCGTACAGCCTACCAACATGCATACCGTACAGCCTACCAACATGCATACCGTAAGAATACCAGGCTACTAGCGTGCATACCATATAGCCTACCAGCGTGCATACCGTAAGGATCCCAGGCTACCAGCGTGCATACCGTAAGAATACCAGGCTACCAGCGTGCATACCGTAAGGATCCCAGGCTACCAGCGTGCATACCGTAAGGATCCCAGGCTACCAGCGTGCATACCGTAAGGATCCCAGGCTACCAGCGTGCATACCGTAAGGATCCCAGGCTACCAGCGTGCATACCGTAAGGATCCCAGGCTACCAGCGTGCATACCGTAAGGATCCCAGGCTACCAGCGTGCATACCGTAAGGATCCCAGGCTACCAGCGTGCATACCGTAAGGATCCCAGGCTACCAGCGTGCATACCGTAAGGATCCCAGGCTACCAGCGTGCATACCGTAAGGATCCCAGGCTACCAGCGTGCATACCGTAAGGATCCCAGGCTACCAGCGTGCATACCGTAAGAATACCAGGCTACCAGCGTGCATACCGTAAGGATCCCAGGCTACCAGCGTGCATACCGTAAGGATACCAGGCTACCAGCGTGCATACCGTAAGGATCACTGGACTGCAACAGCTCCAGTTGATTTAATAGTGGCTCAGGTCACGTGACCAAGGTCAACTTGTAGGTGTGTTGCTTCTTTATTTCTGTGCTGCTGTTAACCTTGTTGATCTGTTGATGGAATTGTGTCACTATGGATATAACACCTCATTGATACGGTTACAGTCCGATCTTGTCAACAGAAATCAGTTTATATTCATAAATGTTTCATATTCTGAACCTCATTCTGTATGCTGTGGTGTCCCACAAGGCAGCTGTCTAGGACCTATTATGTACTTGCTGTATGCAGAGGATCTCCCTCTGGTGCGCTCCAATTGTATAGCAACCCTGTTTGCTGACGATACCATTGTCTATGTAACAGGAAATGATGTAGGGTAGCTGAAAGAGGTTATTTTGAAGCTGACATAAGTATTTTAAATTGGATAACTCAAAACAACTGAGCGGGAAATATTTAAAAAAACTAAGGCAATGCTAATATGTACGAAGAGGAGAAGGAAGACATTACCCTCCTTACAGCTGTCAGTTGGGAGGACAGCCATAGAAGAGGTTTCAGAGACACAGCTGTTAAGTGTGCTGCTAGACAACAGTCTCTCTTGGTCATCACACATTTCACAGCTTTGTAACAAAATCATCGGCGTCTCCTGTATGATTTGCGAAATACACTACATGATCAAAAGTATGTGGACACATGCTAGTCGAACATCTCATTCCAAAATCATGGGAGAGATTTAATTCTAAATCAACTCCTATGGTCATTACCTAGCCTGGTCCCAGATTGGTTTGTGCAGTCTTGCCAACTCCTTTGGTCATCGACACATTAGCATGACAAATAAGACCAGAGGAGGTGGCAAGACTGCACAAACAGATCTGGGACCAGGCTAGGTAATGACCATAGTAGTGGACAAGACAACACAAACAGATCTGGGACCAGGCTACCATTTGAAGTGCCATTCTTAGATGTCACATTCTTCTGTGTTTGTGTCATGGTGCCTTGTGTTGTCTATCTGCTGCTGAGGGGCGGTTTGAAAAGAGACCTTTTGTCAGGAGCAGCCGGACACTTTAGAGGCTCATGTTTTATTAAAAGGCTTCCTCTCCTATCTTGGGTTTCCGCTTGCAGCGTTGTCTGTCAAAAACACTGTTTGCCAAGTTGAAGCGTAATGTCCTTCAAGACAGAAACACATTTATACTTTGTAAAGTTCCAGCGTTGATACTCTCAGAAAATGTTCTTGAAAACCAATTGTCCCTCTTAAAGAGAGAGTTCAGAGTAGTAGTCTGTTATAATCTCCACCCGGCACAGCCAGAAGAGGACTGGCCACCCCACATAGCCTGGTTCCTCTCTAGGTTTATAATCTCCACCCGGCACAGCCAGAAGAGGACTGGCCACCCCACATAGCCTGGTTCCTCTCTAGGTTTCTTCCTAGGTTTTGGCCTTTCTAGGGAGTTTTTCCTAGCCACCGTGCTTCTACACATGCATTGCTTGCTGTTTGGGGTTTTAGGCTGGGTTTCTGTACAGCACTTTGAGATATCAGCTGATGTAAGAAGGGCTATATAAATACATTTAAATACATTTGATTTGATTTAGTCTCGATGTGGAATGACATCTACTGAAGGTTGGTTTACTCAGCTACAATGGAAAATGTGCGTTATTTAGTGCCGAATGGAATCTCTCTTTTAGGGTCTTTTTAAATAGCAAGCTCCATCATGACTGCCACAGAATGTCTTTGTTTTAACCTGCTGTTTTTGTTGATTCTTTGTGTTCGTCAACAGCGCTCATCTTACCAATCTGAAGAACATGTCAAGGTGACCATGTGTGACTTTTCAGCTGTAGTGTGTAGCATTAGGCTACCTGAATGTAGCATTAGGCTACCTGAATGTAGCATTAGGCTACCTGAATGTAGCATTAGGCTACCTGAATGTAGCATTAGGCTACCTGAATGTAGCATTAGGCTACCTGAATGTAGCATTAGGCTACCTGAATGTAGCATTAGGCTACCTGAATGTAGCGTCAAGCTGCCGTGTAACCAGTGGCAATGTGAGGTAGAAGACCGCCTGCGTTCAAGTTTGTACACTCCGACAATCGCTTTCATATAGGCTGTTCTGTACATCAAAGTCCCTTTTCGGGTTTCTGTGTGAACAGTTTAGGCTACAAGACCCATTTCGGCAACGTTTGCTCTTCTAGTCTGAGAGAAACCTCCTGAAATGACTTGTGGTTTCTTTGTGTGCCTGACTTAAAGGAGACATCTACAGATGGAAATGGTTGCTTTTTTCATAAACTCTTAATTTAGGTCAAATTAATGAATTGGGGGAAATTCGATTTTGGTTTGCCTTGGCCTCCCACAAACAAAGAATACAATGTGTTCTTATTCTGTCCTGAACCATTAAAAGACTCCATCTTTAGATGTCCATCTTTCCTAACTGTTTCTCTTTCTAAAAACCTTAGGCTATATTCCTTTTTTCCCTTGGCCCTTTTAAAGAAATTATGACAAAATAAATAACAACTTCTATCCCTAGGCGACCCATCTCTGTTACAGAATTAATGTACAATTTAGTATCACTGAATTTATTTTTGTTTTTACTAATTTCTCTTATGCTTGCAACAAATGGTTTTGGTGAGTAACAATTCACTCAACTGTAGTAAGTATAGAAACTGTAATGTCCGTATTTGTCCAGTCATTCATTCCATCATATCATGTTCCCAAAACCACAATGAGGTCTCTTTTTGGCTAATTGTTTTCCAAGTAAAAACAGACAAATCAGCAATGTGAAAACAGCTCGTTTTTTTCTATAAAAACAAAAAAAACTGACAAATTGCTTGTTATTTAGTTCTCGTTTTTTTGCATATCATTTTTTTTTAAACTTTGTCGGTTTTCACATGTGGGTGTGGTTAAATGTGTAATGCCTGTCATTGGGCAAATGCACAACCTACACTTCCGGTCCCTTCAAAATAAGAGTTTACCTTTCTAAATGCCTTCTATTAATCTACTATATTTTAAATCATCAATTTAATAGATATTTATGTATTTATTCATGTCAAGATAAAGCTATATTTCTCCATTTCTATTTAAGATTATAAGATACTCTACTGTAATGATTGTGTTTATTGACCTATTAATGAACTGATGTAACTGTTTAGCTAACTGATATGTCCTAGCGTACTAGTTAACCATTTGGTCATCTGAGCATCCTCGACTATTACTTCTGAAGAGGTATCATTTCAGAATGAGAGGTACTGTAGCTGTGCTGGTATTGGTCTTCTGTCTATTGAGGGCGTGGAAAGGAGACGAGTGGAGGGTTTCAGAGAATTACATAATTCAACAGAGGCACAATGAAGAGGTAGAGAGAGAGCAGGGTGAGAGATTCAGATTACGAGCAAAAGGCTTGAGGCTACAGAGACTTACAAATGACAGGCTAGTCCACCACACACCCCTGCAGTCCTCTCCCCTGTCTGCCACGGACTGACTCACACCCCTGCAGTCCTCTCCCGTCTGCCAGGTACTGACTCACAGCAGGGGAGGGGTGATCTAGGTCTGTATTGAAACAGTGTCTCAGAGTAGCATTGCTGATCTAGTATTAGTGATCAGGTCCCCCTTGTCCATGTAATCAGGAGCTGCAGCTGCTATTTCATCCCTGATAAACACTGAGGAGGGGTCCACTGATTGGCTAAAGACTGAGGAGGGGTCCACTGATTGGCTAAAGACTGAGGAGGGGTCCACTGATTGGCTAAAGACTGAGGAGGGGTCCACTGATTGGCTAAAGACTGAGGAGGGGTCCACTGATTGGCTAAAGACTGAGGAGGGGTCCACTGATTGGCTAAAGACTGAGGAGGGGTCCACTGATTGGCTAAAGACTGAGGAGGGGTCCACTGATTGGCTAAAGACTGAGGAGGGGTCCACTGATTGGCTAAAGACTGAGGAGGGGTCCACTGATGGGCTAAAGACTGAGGAGGGGTCCACTGATTGGCTAAAGACTGAGGAGGGGTCCACTGATTTAGTCAATGATGGTGGAGATGTGTCCATGTATGATATTTCATTATAGACTATACATGTACAAAATGATATATATTCCAACATGTGCGGCCGTAGTGTTTTCATGAGACAAGTTCACACGCCTCTCGTCTCAATCCTATCAAAGGACACACACCCTGTCAGTCCTGACTCTGACTCCTCACACCCTGTCAGTCCTGACTCCTCACACCCTGTCAGTCCTGACTCTGACTCCTCACACCCTGTCAGTCCTGACTCCTCACACCCTGTCAGTCCTGACTCCTCACACCCTGTCAGTCCTGACTCCTCACACCCTGTCAGTCCTGACTCCTCACACCCTGTCAGTCCTGACTCCTCACATATTTCTTGTACCACAGTACACACCATTATTGTAGTAATGTCCAATAGTTTCATGCAGACCTAAAACACTGACAGTATTGACAATGCTTTCATGGATATCAACATTTCAGGAAAAAAAAGGCTTATTTAATGAACTTGAATTGTATGTAGTAGCCTATTAAATTCTACTAGATGGCAGTATTTAGACATAATTAACCCTGGAGCCTATATGAACCCCGTTGGTATTTCAAGTGTTATTGTCACATGCAGTGAAATGCTTAACTTCCATGCTCTACCCAACAGTACGGTAATCAGTATCAAAATAGTATAACTAATTAATAAATATATATATATTATAAAGACATGTAGATGAGTGTCACTTTAAAAACATACAGACTTTGTATCATCATGCCTTATTTATAGTTATATTACATCTAGCCATCCAATCCTTTCTTCCTCCGTCCTCGCTTCCTCCGTCCTTGTTTCCTCCATTCCTCGCCTCTCTTTCAAAGCACATCAGAGAAGGAGGCCTGAGGGGAGGAACCTTCAATCCTTTCCCCCAATGTGCTTTGAGAGAGTGAGGGAGTAGTTGTGATACCCAGTCCAGACATAACCCGCTAGACTCTAACCCCCTCACGGCACCTTGAGGGAGAGCATTGAAGTTCCTAAACTCCCCATCACGGCACCTTGAGGGAGAGCATTGAAGTTCCTAAACTCAGGCCTGTTCCTCGGATGTGCTTTGAAAGAGAGGTGAGGAATGGAGGAAACAAGGACGGAGGAAGCAAGGATTGGAAGGCTAGGGGGTCGTTATATAACCATAAATAAGGGTTGTAGTGGGTAAATAAACACTCAGATACAAAAAATATCTTCTAATCGTCAATCTAAAATAGAAATGGAGAAATATCTTAATCTTGGCATTAATCAAGGAAAAAGTACTCAATTGTCATTATTGAGTAAATGTAAAGATGCCCTTTTAAAGGAAAAGGACTCAAGTCAAAGTAACCGAGTAAAAATAAGTCTAAAACTGTCTTGTTTTAAATCTACTTAAGTACAGTGGTGGGAAAAGTACTTAATTGTCATATTTAAGTAAAAGTATCAAGTAAATGCGATACATCAAATTCCTTATATTAATCAAGCCAGACAGCACAATTTAATTTATTTATTTTATTTATGGACAGACCGGGACACATTCCAACACTCTGACAGTATTTGTCATTCCCTGTCTGCCTATTGGCTAAGCCCTTGTCATTCCCTGTCTGCCTATTGGCTAAGCCCTTGTCATTCCCTGTCTGCCTATTGGCTAAGCCCTTGTTATTCCCTGTCTTGCCTATTGACTGAGTCCGTCAGTCATGTTCCAGTTGTTGTCCCCAGTCCCCTGATCATAAGAGCTGGACAGCAGATGGGCCATGCATTCATCCACAGCTGACCTCCCCCAAGCGCTGACTGAATACAACAGAGATCCTAGGAATCCTTGTGGACAACCAGCCAGAATAGAATGGAAGAAGAGCAATTTGGTTGCAGCAAAGTTGCACACCACCAGGCTTTTATAGATCAGCCAGGCGTCTATAGATCAGCCAGGCGTCTATAGATCAGCCAGGCGTCTATAGATCAGCCAGGCGTCTATAGATCAGCCAGGCGTCTATAGATCAGCCAGGCGTCTATAGATCAGCCAGGCGTCTATAGATCAGCCAGGCGTCTATAGATCAGCCAGGCGTCTATAGATCAGCCAGGCGTCTATAGATCAGCCAGTCGTCTATAGATCAGCCAGGCGTCTATAGATCAGCCAGGCGTCTATAGATCAGCCAGGCGTCTATAGATCAGCCAGGCGTCTATAGATCAGCCAGGCGTCTATAGATCAGCCAGGCGTCTATAGATCAGCCAGGCGTCTATAGATCAGCCAGGCGTCTATAGATCAGCCAGGCGTCTATAGATCAGCCAGGCTACTATAGATCAGCCAGGCGTCTATAGATCAGCCAGTCGTCTATAGATCAGCCAGTCGTCTATAGATCAGCCAGGCGTCTATAGATCAGCCAGGCGTCTATAGATCAGCCAGGCGTCTATAGATCAGCCAGGCGTCTATAGATCAGCCAGGCGTCTATAGATCAGCCAGGCGTCTATAGATCAGCCAGGCGTCTATAGATCAGCCAGGCGTCTATAGATCAGCCAGGCGTCTATAGATCAGCCAGGCGTCTATAGATCAGCCAGGCGTCTATAGATCAGCCAGGCGTCTATAGATCAGCCAGGCGTCTATAGATCAGCCAGGCGTCTATAGATCAGCCAGGCGTCTATAGATCAGCCAGGCTTCTATAGATCAGCCAGGCGTCTATAGATCAGCCAGGCGTCTATAGATCAGCCAGGCTTCTATAGATCAGCCAGGCGTCTATAGATCAGCCAGGCGTCTATAGATCAGCCAGGCGTCTATAGATCAGCCAGGCGTCTATAGATCAGCCAGGCGTCTATAGATCAGCCAGGCGTCTATAGATCAGCCAGGCGTCTATAGATCAGCCAGGCGTCTATAGATCAGCCAGGCGTCTATAGATCAGCCAGGCGTCTATAGATCAGCCAGGCCTGTGTTAATATGGTAAATAGTAGCAGGTATTAAAATGGAAGATCTACCTCCCCAGATGTATTTTTTATATGACGTAAGCTATAGGCCCAATACATTATCAAACACAATAACTCATTTGAATTGCTTTTTTGTTTCTCCTCTCATTTTGTCTATCACCCTTGTTTGCTTGTGTCTAACACCACTACGCTTGAGTTTGTTCTGAAGAGGTGGTCAAATACCCACTTCATCCTTATCATACGTTGTTTTCTCTTAGAAGACTGGTAAACTAGTGTCAGCTAGATTGGAGCTTGGACATGAATATCTAGCTGACAGTAGATTCTACACAGCATCCTTTTTCCACTCTGCTCTGTTGTCTTGTCTGTAATCACAGGGGGTTGGTGGCACCTTCATTTGGGAGGATGGGCTCGTTGTAATGGCTGGAGTGGAATCAGTGGAATGGTATCTTTTTAAAATTTTATTTTATCTTTTTATTTAACTCGTCAAGTCAGTTAAGAACACATTCTTATTTACAATGACGGCCTACCGGGGAACAGTGGGTTAACTGCCTTGTTCAGGGGCAGAATGACAGATTTTTACCTTGTCAGCTCGGGGATTCAATCCAACAACCTTTTGTTTACTTGCCCAACGCTCCAACCACTAGGCTACCCTGCCGCCCCTACACTCCAACCACTAGGCTAGCTGTCGCTCCCTGAGTTTGATGCCATTCCATTGTCTCTCTGTTCCAGACATTATTATGAGCAGCAGCCGATCGTCATCGTCAAAATGTCAGTGTGTTTATTGTTGTGTCCTCCCTTCCTCTCTGTGGTAGAAGTGGAACTCCGTCTCCCAAGAGGACGTCAACGACACGGTCGCCTGCCATCAGAGGAGGCAGAGACCGGTTCACTGGAGAGTCCTACACCGTGCTAGGTAGGTCAACGCACTCATCCCTCTGCCCCACACACACACACCGTGCTAGGTAGGTCAACACACTCATCCCTCTGCCCCACACACACACACCGTGCTAGGTAGGTCAACACACTCATCCCTCTGCCCCACACACACACACCGTTCTAGGAAGGTCAACACACTCATCCCTCTGCCCCACACACACACACCGTGCTAGGTAGGTCAACACACTCATCCCTCTGCCCCACACACACACACCGTGCTAGGTAGGTCAACACACTCATCCCTCTGCCCCACACACACACACTGTGCTAGGTAGGTCAACACACTCATCCCTCTGCCCCACACACACACACCGTGCTAGGTAGGTCAACACACTCATCCCTCTGCCCCACACACACACACCGTGCTAGGTAGGTCAACACACTCATCCCTCTGCCCCACACACACACCGTGCTAGGTAGGTCAACACACTCATCCCTCTGCCCCACACACACACACCGTGCTAGGTAGGTCAACACACTCATCCCTCTGCCCCACACACACACCGTGCTAGGTAGGTCAACATACTCATCCCTCTGCCCCACACACACACCGTGCTAGGTAGGTCAACACGCTCATCCCTCTGCCCCACACACACACCGTGCTAGGTAGGTCAACACACTCATCCCTCTGCCCCACACACACACACCATGCTAGGTAGGTCAACACACACACCGTGCTAGGTAGGTCAACACACTCATCCCTCTGCCCCACACACACACCGTGCTAGGTAGGTCAACACACTCATCCCTCTGCCCCACACACACACACCATGCTAGGTAGGTCAACACACACACCGTGCTAGGTAGGTCAACACACTCATCCCTCTGCCCCACACACACACCGTGCTAGGTAGGTCAACACACACACCATGCTAGGTAGGTCAACACACTCATCCCTCTGCCCCACACACACACACCATGCTAGGTAGGTCAACACACACACCGTGCTAGGTAGGTCAACACACTCATCCCTCTGCCCCACACACACACCGTGCTAGGTAGGTCAACACACACACCATGCTAGGTAGGTCAACACACTCATCCCTCTGCCCCACACACACACTGTGCTAGGTAGGTCAACACACTCATCCCTCTGCCCCACACACACACCGTGCTAGGTAGGTCAACACACACCATGCTAGGTAGGTCAACACACTCATCCCTCTGCCCCACACACACACCATGCTAGGTAGGTCAACACACTCATCCCTCTGCCCTACACACACACCGTGCTAGGTAGGTCAACACAACATTACCACATCACTGTGCTTGGTAAACACTACCAAACTTACATGTATTTTAATGTGCCATGTATTCCTATATTGGGCAATCTGTCAACGGGAACTGATCCATATCTATGACTGGGTAAACACAACCAACCCATAATGACTGACGGGTAGCTAAGCCAATAGGGCTGCTTACCCAGCCACTGATTAAACAGTTCAATGAGTACAGGATCAGGTATAATCTGTGTCTGAGAAGCCAGTCCATTGTGTAATTGGGTGTCTTGAGACACACCCATAAACATACAAGTCTCTACCCACGTAGTCATTAGTAGGTGAATTTGGCCCAAGGGTGACTTTTATTTTATTTTGATTTTTTTTTATATGCCGTCTCCAAATGATTTGTAATTATGTTCTGGCCCCCTGACCATCTGCTCATTAATACATCGTCCCACGGCTGAATCTAGTTGATGATCCCTGATTTCTATTAACATAGTAAGATATTTTGGGCTGTTGAGCAATGAGTGGATAAGATGTGAAACTCAGAGCACATTTGTCTAACATCTGTTCATTTATTGGCACAGAAGAGAAACATTTTATAGTCAGCTAATTATTTAATCATATAATATCCAGCCCTAGGTGACACAAGTATGGACTGTCAGGCCTTTCTAAGCGACCTGGCCGGGGTATCCTGGAATGACATCGACCTCATCCCGTCAGTAGATGATGCCTGGCTATTCTTTAAAACTGCATTCCTCACCATCTTAAATAGACATGCCCCATTCAAAACAATGTAGAACTAGGAATAGATATAGTCCTTGGTTCACTCCAGACCTGTCTGCCCTTGACCAGCACAAAAACATCCTGTGGCGTTCTGCAATAGTATCGAATAGCCCCCATGATATGCAACTTTTCAGGGAGGTTTGGAACCAATATACACAGGCAGTTAGGAAAGCTAAGGCTAGCTTTTTCAAACAGAAATTTGCATCCTGTTGCGCTAATTCCCAAAAGTTTTGGGACACTGTAAAGTCCATGGAGAACAAGAGCACCTCCTCCCAGCTACCCACTGCTCTGAGGCTAGGAAACGCTGTTACAACCGACAAATCCACTATAATTGAGAATTTCAATAAGCATTTCTCTACGGCTGGCCATGCTTTCCACCTCACTACCCCTAATCCGGTCAACTGCCCGGCACCCTCCACAGAAACCTGCCCAAGCCCCCACCATTTCTCCTTCACCCAAATCCATATAGCTGATGTTCTGAAAGAGCTGCAAAATCTGGACCCCTACAAATCAGCTGGGCTAGACAATCTGGACCCTCTCTTTCTTAAATTATCTGCCGAAATTGTTGCAACCCCTATTACTAGCCTGTTCAACCTCTCTTTCGTATCGTCTGAGATTCCCAAAGGTTTGAAAGCTGCCGCGGTCATCCCCCTCCTCAAAGGGGGTGACACTCTAGACCCAAACTGCTACAGACCTATATCTATCCTACCCTGTCTTTCTAACGTCTTCGAAAGCCAAGTTAACAAACAGACTACTGACCATTTCGAATCCCACCGTACCTTCTCCGCTATGCAATCTGGTTTCAGAGCTGGTCATGGGTGCACCTCAGCCACGCTCAAGGTCCTTAACGATATCATAACCGCCATCGATAAGAGACAATACTGTGCATCGACCTGGCCAAGGCTTTCGACTCTGCCAATCACCACATTCTTATTGGCAGACTCGACAGCCTTGGTTTCTCAAATGATTGCCTCGACTGGTTTACCAACTACTTCTCTGATAGAGTTCAGTGTGTCAAATCGGAGGGTCTGTTGTCCGGACCTCTGGCAGTCTCTATGGGGGTGCCACAGAGTTCAGTCCTCGGGCCGACTCTCTTCTCTATATACATCAATGATGTCGCTCTTGCTGCTGGTGATCCTCTGATCCACCTCTACGCAGACGACACCATTCTGTATACTTCTGGCCCTCTTTGGACACTGTGTTAACAACCTCCAGACGAGCTTCAATGCCAGACAACTCTCCTTCCGTGGCCTACAACTGCTCTTAAACGCAAGTGAAACTAAATGCATGCTTTTCAACCGATCGCTGCCCGCCTGTCCAACATCACTACTCTGGATGGCTCTGACTTAGAATATGTGGACAACTACAAATACCTAGGTGTCTGGTTAGACTGTAAACTCTCCTTCCAGACCTATATCAAACATCTCCAATCCAAAATTAAATCTAGAATCGGCTTCCTATATCACAACAAAGCATCCTTCACTCATGCTGCCAAACATACCTTCGTAAAACTGACCATCCTACTGAATCTCGACTTCAGTGATGTCCTCTACAAAATAGCCTCCAACACTCTACTCAACAAACTGGATGCAGTGTATTACAGTGCCGTCCGTTTTGTCACCAAAGCCCCATATACTACCCACCATTGCGACCTGTACGCTCTCGTTGGTTGGCCCTCGCTTCATATTCGTCGCCAAACCCACTGGCTACAGGTCATCTGTAAGTCTCTGCCAGGTGAAGCCCCGCCTTATCTCAGTTTACTGGTTACCATAGCAGCACCCACCCGTAGCACGCGCTCCAGCAGGTATATCTCACTGGTCACCCCCAAAGCCAATTCGTCCTTTGGTCGTCTTTCCTTCCAGTTCTCTGCTGCCAATGGCTGGAACGAACTGCAAATATCACTGAAGCTGGAGACTCACATCTCCCTCACTAGCTTTAAGCACCAGCTGTCAGAGCAGCTCACAGATCACTGCACCTGTACATAGCCAATCTGTAAACAGCCCATCTATCTACCTCCTCCCCATACTGCATTTATTAATGTATCTTGCTCTTTTGCACCCCAGTATCTCTACTTTGCACATTCATCTTCTGCACATATACCATTCCAGTGTTTAATTGCTATATTGTTATCACCACCATGGCCTATTTATTGCCTTACCTCCCTTATCTTACCTCATTTGCACACACTGTAAATAGACTTTTTGTTTTATTTTGTTCTACTGTATGGTCGAATTGCTTTGCTTTATCTTGGCCAGGTCGCAGTTGCAAATGAAGACTTGTTCTCAACTTGCCTACCTGGTTAAATAAAGGTGTTCTCAACTAGCCTACCTGGTTAAATAAAGGTGTTCTCAACTGGCCTCCCTGGTTAAATAAAGGTGTTCTCAACTAGCCTACCTGGTTAAATAAAGGTGTTCTCAACTGGCCTCCCTGGTTAAATAAAGGTGTTCTCAACTAGCCTACCTGGTTAAATAAAGGTGTTCTCAACTAGCCTACCTGGTTAAATAAAGGTGTTCTCAACTAGCCTACCTGGTTAAATAAAGGTGTTCTCAACTAGCCTACCTGGTTAAATAAAGGTGTTCTCAACTGGCCTACCTGGTTAAATAAAGGTGTTCTCAACTAGCCTACCTGGTTAAATAAAGGTGTTCTCAACTAGCCTACCTGGTTAAATAAAGGTGTTCTCAACTAGCCTACCTGGTTAAATAAAGGTGTTCTCAACTAGCCTACCTGGTTAAATAAAGGTGTTCTCAACTAGCCTACCTGATTAAATAAAGGTGTTCTCAACTGGCCTACCTGGTTAAATAAAGGTGTTCTCAACTGGCCTACCTGATTAAATAAAGGTGTTCTCAACTAGCCTACCTGGTTAAATAAAGGTGTTCTCAACTAGCCTACCTGGTTAAATAAAGGTGTTCTCAACTGGCCTACCTGGTTAAATAAAGGTGTTCTCAACTAGCCTACCTGGTTAAATAAAGGTGTTCTCAACTAGCCTACCTGGTTAAATAAAGGTGTTCTCAACTAGCCTACCTGGTTAAATAAAGGTGTTCTCAACTAGCCTACCTGGTTAAATAAAGGTGTTCTCAACTAGCCTACCTGGTTAAATAAAGGTGTTCTCAACTAGCCTACCTGGTTAAATAAAGGTGTTCTCAACTAGCCTACCTGGTTAAATAAAGGTGTTCTCAACTAGCCTACCTGGTTAAATAAAGGTGTTCTCAACTAGCCCACCTGGTTAAATAAAGGTGTTCTCAACTAGCCTACCTGGTTAAATAAAGGTGTTCTCAACTTGCCTACCTGGTTAAATAAAGGTGAAATAAGAAATGCATTTAAAAAAACACTATATATATATAATAATGATATAAGCTATGCCTCTGGAAGCAACGTCGGCACAATAACTGTTTGTCTGGAGCTTCATGAAATGGGTTTCCGTGGCCGAGCAGCTGCACACAAGCATAAGATCACCAAGCGTTAGCTGAAGTGGTGTAAAGCTCACTGCCATTGGACTCTGGAGCAGTGGAAACGTGTTCTCTGGAGCAGTGGAAACGTGTTCTCTGGAGCAGTGGAAACCTGTTCTCTGGAGCAGTGGAAACCTGTTCTCTGGAGCAGTGGAAACGGGTTCTCTGGAGCAGTGGAAACGGGTTCTCTGGAGCAGTGGAAACGGGTTCTCTGGAGCAGTGGAAACGGGTTCTCTGGAGCAGTGGAAACCTGTTCTCTGGAGCAGGGGAAACCTGTTCTCTGGAGCAGTAGAAACGTGTTCTCTGGAGCAGTAGAAACGTGTTCTCTGGAGCAGTGGAAACACGTTCTCTGGAGCAGTGGAAACGTGTTCTCTGGAGCAGTGGAAACGTGTTCTCTGGAGCAGTGGAAACCTGTTCTCTGGAGCAGTGGAAACCTGTTCTCTGGAGCAGGGGAAACGTGTTCTCTGGAGCAGTGGAAACACGTTCTCTGGAGCAGTGGAAACACGTTCTCTGGAGCAGTGGAAACACGTTCTCTGGAGCAGTGGAAACCTGTTCTCTGGAGCAGTGGAAACACGTTCTCTGGAGCAGTGGAAACACGTTCTCTGGAGCAGTGGAAACACGTTCTCTGGAGCAGTGGAAACGCGTTCTCTGGAGCAGTGGAAACGCGTTCTCTGGAGCAGTGGAAACGCGTTCTCTGGAGCAGTGGAAACCTGTTCTCTGGAGCAGTGGAAACCTGTTCTCTGGAGCAGTGGAAACATTCCTACATCTAGTGGAAAACCTTCCCAGAAGAGTGGAGGCTGTTATAGCAGCAATGTTCCAACATCTAGTGGAAAGCCTTCCCAGAAGAGTGGAGGCTGTTATAGCAGCAATGTTCCAACCTCTAGTGGAAAGCCTTCCCAGAAGAGAGGAGGCTGTTATAGCAGCAATGTTCCAACCTCTAGTGGAAAGCCTTCCCAGAAGAGAGGAGGCTGTTATAGCAGCAATGTTCCAATATCTAGTGGAGATTCTTCCCAGAAGAGTGGAGGCTGTTATAGCAGCAAAGGGGAGGGAGACCAACTCCATATTAATGCCCATGATTATGGAATGAGATGTTTGACGAGCAGACTTTTGGTCATGTAGTGTAATATAATATATTAATAATATAATCTCTCTCTCCCCCCCCCCCCCCCCCCCCCAGGTGATACCAGTATGGACTGTGGTCAACACTACTGGGAGGTGAAAGCCCTTAAAGACTGTAAGTCCTACAGTGTTGGAGTCTCCTACAGGAACCTGGGAAAGTTTGACCAGCTGGGTAAGACCAACACTACCTGGTGTATCCACATCAACAACTGGCTGCAGCCCTCCTTCGCTGCCAAGCACAACAACAAGGCCAAGAGCCTGGACGGCACCGCGCCTGGACGCATCGGGGTCTTCTGTGACCTGGACTCAGGTGGGTTTATACAGTATAATATGAGGGGTTATTCAACACACTACGAGGTCCGGGGGCCTTCTGTGACCTGGACTCAGGTGGGTTTATACAGTATAATATGAGGGGTTATTCAACACACTACGAGGTCCGGGGGCCTTCTGTGACCTGGACTCAGGTGGGTTTATCTTACCACCCGTACTACTGTAAGTTGTTTCCAGTTAAACCAAATGGAGTACAAGGTGGTTCACCATCATTAGATTTACAGGTTGTTGTGTGTTTTACAGTCCGGAAAGGGGACACTATATCCCTTGGGTGACCCGTGACACATGCCTAGGCCATCGGATACCGCCATATTGGATTTCAGCCATCTCTTTCCCCCAGGAAATGACTGTAGAATAGATTACTACCCACTGGGCCTCCATCCCCCAGGAAATGACTGTAGAGTAGATTACTTCCCACTGGGCCTCCATCCCCCAGGAAATGACTGTGGAGTAGATTACTACCCACTGGGCCTCCATCCCCCAGGAAATGACTGTAGAGTAGATTACTCCCCACTGGGCCTCCATCCCCCAGGAAATGACTGTAGAGTAGATTACTACCCACTGGGCCTCCATCCCCCAGGAAATGACTGTGGAGTAGATTACTCCCCACTGGGCCTCCATCCCCCAGGAAATGACTGTGGAGTAGATTACTACCCACTGGGCCTCCATCCCCCAGGAGATGACTGTAGAGTAGATTACTTCCCACTGGGCCTCCATCCCCCAGGAAATGACTGTAGAGTAGATTACTACCCACTGGGCCTCCATCCCCCAGGAAATGACTGTGGAGTAGATTACTTCCCACTGGGCCTCCATCCCCCAGGAAATGACTGTAGAGGAGGCGACTACAACAAGGCTTTTCTTCTTCCCAGAGGATCAAAATACTCTTTTAATCATGCTCTCTGTGCTTGTAAAGTGGTACAGTAGTAATCTTTCTCCCTACATAGTGCACTACTTTTGACCAGGTGGCCTATTCCCTATACACTGCTTTTGACCAGAGCCCATAGCGGTAGTGCACTATGTAGGGAACAGGCTACCATTTGGGATTGTAGGCTGTGCTTGAACAAGTGAAGTGGATACAGTAGTTTGTCTTAAATAACAGTTTTTCTCTTCCACAGGACAACTGTCCTTCTACAACGCTGAAACCAAGCAGTTGATCCACACGTTCAAGGCTAAGTTTAGCCAACCTGTAGTACCAGCCTTCATGGTAAGTCCTGTCGGGTATCATGGCCGATACACTCCTACTCGTGACTGTATATTATACCAGAGAACCTGTCCTGTTATCAAGACCTAGATGACACCAATGGGTAACAAGTTACGGCGTGAACGTGTTATAACAGGTCCCAACAGTGTTATTAGTGCATTTATGGCACGCTATGTAACCGCTCATATTTAGTTATCTTTAATAGATGCGTTATTACAATGACATAGTAGTGTCTGTTCTCAGAAGTTTGCTTCTGTCATACCAGTGTTGATGAATTTGGGGCAGCAGGGAAGCCTAGTGGTTAGAGTGTAGAGGCGGCAGGTAGCCTAGTGGTTAGAGTGTAGGGGCGGCAGGTAGCCTAGTGGTTAGAGTGTAGGGGCGGCAGGTAGCCTAGTGGTTAGAGTGTAGAGGAGGCAGGTAGCCTAGTGGTTAGAGTGTAGGGGCGGCAGGTAGCCTAGTGGTTAGAGTGTAGGGGCGGCAGGTAGCCTAGTGGTTAGAGTGTAGAGGAGGCAGGTAGCCTAGTGGTTAGAGTGTAGGGGCGGCAGGTAGCCTAGTGGTTAGAGTGTAGGGGCGGCAGGTAGCCTAGTGGTTAGAGTGTAGAGGTGGCAGGTAGCCTAGTGGTTAGAGTGTAGGGGCGGCAGGTAGCCTAGTGGTTAGAGTGTAGAGGTGGCAGGTAGCCTAGTGGTTAGAGTGTAGGGGCGGCAGCGTAGCCTAGTGGTTAGAGTGTAGAGGCGGCAGCGTAGCCTAGTGGTTAGACTAGTAACCGAAAGGTTGCAGGGTCCAATCCCCCGGGCTGACCAGGTACAACCTGTCATTCTGCCCCTGAACAAGGCAGTTTAACCCACTGTTCCTAGGGCCGTCATTGAAAATAAGAATTTGTTCTTAACTGACTTGCCTAATTAAATTAAAGGTAAAATAAAATAAAAAATATATATATGCCATAAAGCCATACCACATTTTGAAATTCATACCAAATTCAATACCAAAAACAACACGGAATATGAAAGGAAACATTTGATTTTAGTTTTCCAGATGTAGCACATAAATCTATTGGACCCAAGATGTTCAACAGATCCTACTATTGACGTGTTGACTTCTTGAATAGATTTTTAAAAATAAAATGAAAAAATCATATTCGATGTATTCAAATTTGAATTACTCATTTCAGAATAGCTGACAATAACTATTTTAGTGAGTAAAACATGCTAACACTGTGGTAAAGCTAGCTAGCATTTCCCCCCTTTTCACTAATGTAGCTAGCTAGCAGCTAGCTAAGCCGTTGGCTATAGAGCCCCACAGTGGAAGTATCATAATACCCATAAAACCTAGCGGTCAAACAGGGAAATGGTTCCAATCATTTTTCCCCTAAGGGATTTGTAGAAACACGAAGGGCTGTGTTTCGTCTAGGCTCACCCAGGTGTGATGTATTGATAACTATGGTTGTTCCATTTTCTTTGGGGTTTTTTTCTTCGTTTTTTTTCCTGTGAAGCGCATTGCGTTGCTTTCATGTCTGAAATGTGCTATATTAATAAAGATTGGTTTGACTATGAGGGTACCTCACCTTCTCTTCACGTGTTATTCTACATACCTGTGAAATGTACTGGATATGCGTAGGCATCACGGGTCTCCAGTGTTCAGGCAAGAGGCTTCCTTGGTCTACCAGGAAGGAGGAATCCTTGCTGAAGCTTGTGCTCAGTCCATAGCCCTGTTCATGTTGTCATAAAGTGGCAGCAGTTTCCTAGCCATGTGTCTTATAACTCCCTCAGTGACGATGATAGTGTTCTTTACAACGTGTGTTTGTGTTGTGCTACAGGTTTGGTGCGGAGGACTGAGCCTCAGTACAGGCATGCAAGTCCCCAGTGCAGTCAAGAGTTTCCAGAAGGCCGAGAACGGCCTGGGAGGATCCAACAGCAGCCTCAACAGCATGGCCCAGTAGCCCACACACTCACGGGCTACATCTGGAACAGCACCCTATTCTCTACTCAGTGCACTACTGTTGCTCTATGCGGGCTCTAGTCAAACTATATAGGGGATAGGGTTCCGTAGGGCTCTGGTCTAAAGTAGTGCACTATATAGGGAATAGGTTTCCATAGGGCTCTGGTCTAAAGTAGTGCACTATATAGGGAATAGGGTTCCATTTCGGACGCAACCAATGATGAACTGAACTCGCTCCTGCTTTCTGTGCAAGTACAACCCCTTCCTGTTTCTGATCTGTCAGTCAACCCGAGCTGCCCGCTTCAGATGCACTGCGAGACATGAGAAACACTGAGCATTGGAGGAACAAAACCAGCCTCGCCTTCACTCCTCTCGCAGTTTAACCAAGCCGCTCCAGACCCTAAGAGGGTATCATCACGCATCAGGCTCTCTAACTGTTCCTGGAGAGCTACTGTCTTGTAGGTTTCCACTGACCCTAACCTAGCACACATGATTCTAATAATAATAATAGCTGATTGATATAGCTGAATCATGGGTTGGAGCAAACCTACAGGGGGGGGGGGGGGTAGCTCTTCAGGAACAACCAATAACCCAGCTGCAGCATTAAGGGTTAGTGGAACCCTCTTTACCATGTTCCAAATCGCTTAGGGTTCGAATATTTAAATTAAGATTCTCATTCTAGATCAGGAATGCTAGACGTTTAATCAGGGAATAGATGAGGGCACTTGTCTCCTTTTTGTTTTAGTTAGAATGCTGAGTTTTTAGATCATTCTGTCTCTCTCTGAAGTGTGACTGTCTGTTTTATGGCATGCCGAGAGAACCTACCTGATTACTTAACAGCTCCGATATTGACTCGTATATTTCTGTGTGTGTGTGTGTGTGTGTGTGTGTGTGTGTGTGTGTGTGTGTGTGTGTGTGTGTGTGTGTGTGTGTGTGTGTGTGTGTGTGTGTGTGTGTGTGTGTGTGTGACTATTGCAGTCATGTCAGTGAATGGATTATAACTCCTCCCTCTCTCGTAGAGGCGTCGTTTTCGTTTGAACCCTCAGTCTCTTCACTACTGAACAATATCTTGTCTGAACTAAACTGCAGGTTTGCACACAATACAGTACCTGAAGTAGGGTTGACTGAACTTAAGTGATGGAGAACTGTTGCACAGGGAATGATACCATATGATTTAGTTCTGTTTTCTTCTCATGCTTACATGTCCTGTGCATCAGGCTCAGTGTGACCCTGTGTAGGCTTCCCAAATCACACCCTATTCCCTATATAGTGCACTACTTTTGACCAGGGCCCCTATGACGATCCCTGGTCATGCACTAAGGCCCTATGGGGCCTGGGCAAAAGTAGTGCCCTATATAGGGGATAGGGTGCCATTTGGGAAGCAGTCTTGGAACCTAGACGTCAAGAGTGTGTTGATCTGTGTCTGTACGTCATTGAGAAGTGTGTTCCTATTCATACCTTATGGCACCTTATTCCCTTTTATAGTGCACTAATGCCCTAAATAGGGAATAGATGAGTGCACTAGTGCCCTAAATAGGGAATAGATGAGTGCACTAGTGCCCTAAATGGGGAATAGGGTGCTTTTAGGACCCTCCTATTACTGTACCTTTTTAAAGCGTTCAGAGGTTCATCTCATGATATGGCTCACAAACAGCAGTCCTTAAAAATGAGGTACCTTTTTTTTTTAAAAGGGTGATAGACATCAGATATACACTGAGAGTGCAAAACATTAAGAACACCCCTTTTTGCCCTCAGAACAACCTCCATTTGTGGGGGCAACAAGATGTTAAAAACGTTCCACAGGGATACTGGTCCATGTTGACTCTACAAGGTGTCTAAAGCGTTCCACAGGGATGCTGGTCCATGTTGACTCTACAAGGTGTCTAAAGCGTTCCACAGGGATGCTGGTCCATGTTGACTCCAATGCTTCCCACAGTTGAGTCAAGTTGGCTGGATGTCCTTTGGGTGGTGGACCGTTGATACATGCGGGAAACTGTTGAGTGTGGAAAAACCCAGCAGCTTTGCAGTTCTTGACACACTCAAACCGGTGTGCCTGGAACCTACTACCATACCCCGTTCAAAGGCACTTAAATATTTTGTCTTGCCCATTCACCCTCTGAATGGCACACATACTCTATCCATGTCATCTACACTGATTTGAAGTGGATTTAACAAGTGACATCAATAAGGGATCATAGCTTTCACCTGGTCAGTCATGGAAAGAGCAGGTGTTCCTAATGTTTCGTCCACTGTGTCTACATGATTATATTGATACATAAGGTCATCATCAGTTAGAATGAGATGTCTGTCATATTGTGTCAAAACCACCAAAGATTATGTTTAGTGAGGGGAAATTGATATGGGAATACTTTATATTCTGCCACCTGGTGTCTGGATGATGTCACTACAATAAATCAGGACGAGATCCTAAAGCCAGACACATCTCTCTCTGACCACTACAGCCAGACACTTCTCTCTCTGACCACTACAGCCAGACACTTCTCTCTCTGACCACTGCACACAATACCTTTCTTGATACATTTACTTAGTTTGGGATTTTGTTTTGAAATAATAATTTTATTTGACATAATTTATGCATATCAGTGGTCTCAATGCTGAATATGTCACATTTACCTGGATTATTAGAGAGCGACTGATTCAAACTAAATAACGGACCCTTTTGTGCATCAATATCATGTTGTGTATACTGGTCGAACTCTTTTCAATGTTTGGTTATTTCATTTTCTACCATGTTTTCCATGCTGCTGTTCTGTTCTGTGTTGGGCCGTTAGAGGGAGAAGGACATCTCCGCTTGTCTTCATGTGGGCCAACCTTTTCAGTTATACTGTATTCACATTGTTTTGTGAAATTTGACTGCAAACATGTGACTCTTTAGATATGTTCACCTCTCCATTGAAACACCAAATAAACTGTTTTCACCCCTGGAAACCTGGAAAAAAATTGCTTTATCTTTCTCATTGACTATAAACTATGAAGCGTATTGAGGCAGGGTTGATTGAAAAGTGAATCAATTCTCTATGTCTATTTTAGCTTACGAACATTTTGAGTTTTCTAAACCACATGGTAGAGTAATTGGATTCTCTGTCTATGTGGGCCTGCTGTATGCTTACTACTGGTACAAAATGTCATTCTCTCACAGATGGCCATTCCATTTGTAAGATGGCGCCGGAGAAGAAGGCAGACGTTTTACGTGCCCCGATTTTCAGTTTTTTTTGTTTGTAACTTTTTGTTTTGACTTATTTTGTACATAATGTTGCCGCCACCGTCTCTTATGATCGAAAATAACTTCTGGACATCAGGACTGTGATCACGGACTGACAGAATCCTTTTTTTACCTTTAATGTGTCTGACGAGGCCGACACCAACGATATACTGCTTTCTCGGGAACAGGCCCAGATCCCCGTGATTTGCATGAAGAGTAGGCGGAGAAAAAGGGTCCGGACGGCGGGCTGCCTTCTGAGAATTCGTAGGCGATAGAATAATCCCCCACTACCTTGAATGTTTGCTAGCAGAATGGAATCTTTGGACAATAAAATAGATGACCTACGGGGAAGATTAAACTACCAACGGGACATAAAAAACTGTAACATCTTATGCTTCACGGAGCCGTGGCTGAACAACGACACTATCAACATACAGCTGGCTGGTTATATGCTGTCCCGGCAGGATAGAACAGTGGCATCTGGTAAGACAAGGGGTGTGGCGAAGTATGTATATTCGTAAATAACAGCTGGAGCACAAAATCTAAGGAAGTCTCGAGGTTTTGCTCACCTGAGGTAGAGTATCTCATGATAAGCTGTAGAACACACTATTTACCAAGAGAGTTTTCATCTGTATTCTTCATAGCTGTCTATTTACCATCACAAACCGATGCTGGCACTAAGACCGCATTCAATGTATACGGCCATAAGCAAACAGGAAAACGCTCCTAGTGGCCGGGGACTTTAATGCAGGGAAACTTAAATCCATTTTACCTCATTTCTACCTGCATGTTAAATGTGTAACCAGGGAGGAAAAAAGTCAACCACCTCTACTCCACATACAGAGACACATACAAGCTCTCCCTCACCCTCTATTTGGCCAATCTGACCATAATTCCATCCTCCTGATTCCTGCTTACAAGCCTAAATTAAAGCAGGAAGTTAGTGTCTCGGTAAATAAAAAAAAGTGGTCAGATGAAGCAGATGCTAAACTGCAGGACTGTTCTGCTATCACAGACTGAAATATGTTCCTGTATTCTTCCAATGGCATTGAGAAGTATACCACCACATCAGTCACTGGCTTCATCAATAAGTGCATCGATGACGTCGTCCCCACAGTGACCGTATGTACATACCCCAACCAGAAGCCATGGATTACAGGCAACACCCGTACTGAGCTAAAGGGTAGTGCTGCCACTTTCAAATCTCATCACTAAGCGTAAGGACCCTGGGACAAAACAGAGGGTAGTGCGTACGGCCCAGTATATCACTGAGGCCAAGCTTCCTGCTATACCAGGCGTGTATAAAAATGTCAAAGACTCCAGCCATCCTAGTCATAGACTGTTCTCTCTGCTACCGAACGGCAAACGGTACCGGACCGCTAAGTCTAGGTCCAAAAGACTTCTTAACAGCTTCCACCCCCCAAGCCATGAGACTACTGAACAGCTTCCACCCCCAAGCCATGAGACTACTGAACAGCTTCCACCCCCCAAGCCATGAGACTCCTGAACAGCTTCCACCCCCCAAGCCATGAGACTCCTGAACAGCTTCCACCCCCCAAGCCATGAGACTACTGAACAGCTTCCACCCCCCAAGCCATGAGACTCCTGAACAGCTTCCACCCCCCAAGCCATGAGACTCCTGAACAGCTTCCACCCCCCAAGCCATGAGACTCCTGAACAGCTTCCACCCCAAGCCATGAGACTCCTGAACAGCTTCCACCCCCCAAGCCATGAGACTCCTGAACAGCTTCCACCCCCCAAGCCATGAGACTCCTGAACAGCTTCCACCCCCAAGCCATGAGACTCCTGAACAGCTTCCACCCCCCAAGCCATGAGACTCCTGAACAGCTTCCACCCCCCAAGCCATGAGACTCCTGAACAGCTTCCACCCCCCAAGCCATGAGACTCCTGAACAGCTTCCACCCCCCAAGCCATGAGACTCCTGAACAGCTTCCACCCCCCAAGCCATGAGACTCCTGAACAGCTTCCACCCCCCAAGCCATGAGACTCCTGAACAGCTTCCACCCCCCAAGCCATGAGACTCCTGAACAGCTTCCACCCCCCAAGCCATGAGACTCCTGAACAGCTTCCACCCCCCAAGCCATGAGACTCCTGAACAGCTTCCACCCCCCAAGCCATGAGACTCCTGAACAGCTTCCACCCCCCAAGCCATGAGACTCCTGAACAGCTTCCACCCCACAAGCCATTAGACTCCTGAACAGCTTCCACCCCCCAAGCCATGAGACTCCTGAACAGCTTCCACGCCCAAGCCATGAGACTCCTGAACAGCTTCCACCCCCAAGCCATGAGACTCCTGAACAGCTTCCACCCCCCAAGCCATGAGACTCCTGAACAGCTTCCACCCCCCAAGCCATGAGACTCCTGAACAGCTTCCACCCCCCAAGCCATGAGACTCCTGAACAGCTACTGCTGCTCTTTAATTATTTTATCTTTTTTAACTTGTTTTGTTTCTTAACTGAATTGATGGTTAAGGGCTTGTAAGTAAGCATTTCACTGTTGTATTTGGCACATGTGACATACACTTTGATTTGCTTGGATCTTGTGCTCTACCTTTATAAAGGTGCAGTTTCAGTCATATCCAATACCAGGAGTATTGAATTCCAGTCTTTGAATGATGCTGTGTCTGCATGTGTGGTATTACAATTATACACTTCAATAGTATTTACCAATCCTTGTCCTGGGACATCAATGGTTACACATTTGTAACTATGCAATAAACTAGAAAATGATTGAACAAGTTAAAGGCTGATTTTGTCATTCATATATATATATATATATAATTTTAAAAAACAGTACTCCTCTTCTTATGCATCATGTAAATACTCTCCAACCGGTTCATCTCAGTATCTAATTTCCTCCATCTGCATTGATCTGATAAAAACAGGATAGGTGTAGTATTTCATCAAATGAGACTTCATTTCAACCAGTGGAGAATGTGAAACGCTTTATTGAAAGAAGTTCATTATCCAAGGGGTTATAAATACATAATACATGCATTATAAATATTATAAATACAAGTTCAATCTGTACTTCAATGCTCATCTGGTGTTCATTTTAACAACAGAGGAAGAAAGAAGAGGTGGCGAGAGGTGTAAAAGAGGTAAGAGCAGGGAAGACAGCATATGATTAATGAATCGCAGTGCTACCCTAATATTCTCTCAGTTCATCACAATTATATAATAGTTTCTCTAGTTGTGTCTCCTAGCCAGCCTTGGGCTCCCAGTCGGACCGAAGTTTATCTTAATAGCAGGTGAGGTGGCGAGGACTGGGGGTTGGCATCCTCTCTCACGTCAAAACATACCTGCAGAAGAGAGACAGATGGAGAGAGAGCGATAGCATGTTTAAGCCTTGTGTTTTTTTTGTCATTCTAACACTGTCAGTCATCATAATCATCAGGAGGTGAAATGCAAAACTGACCTTGGATCATTAACTCTGGGACTACTCCATCTATCTGTATTTCAATGTAAAGCATCTCTTTAATAATACTTCCTGTATAATATAAACTGACCTGGGATCATTAACTCTGGGACTACTACATCTCTTTAATAATACTTCCTGTATAATATAAACTGACCTGGGATCATTAACTCTGGGACTACTACATCTCTTTAATAATACTTCCTGTATAATATAAACTGACCTGGGATCATTAACTCTGGGACTACTACATCTCTTTAATAATACTTCCTGTATAATATAAACTGACCTGGGATCATTAACTCTGGGACTACTACATCTCTTTAATAATACTTCCTGTATAATATAAACTGACCTGGGATCATTAACTCTGGGACTACTACATCTCTTTAATAATACTTCCTGTATAATATAAACTGACCTGGGATCATTAACTCTGGGACTACTGCATCTCTTTAATAATACTTCCTGTATAATATAAACTGACCTGGGATCATTAACTCTGGGACTATTACATCTCTTTAGTAATACTTCCTGTATAATATAAACTGACCTGGGATCATTAACTCTGGGACTACTACATCTCTTTAGTAATACTTCCTGTATAATATAAACTGACCTGGGATCATTAACTCTGGGACTACTACATCTCTTTAATAATACTTCCTGTATAATATAAACTGACCTGGGATCATTAACTCTGGGACTACTGCATCTCTTTAATAATACTTCCTGTATAATATAAACTGACCTGGGATCATTAACTCTGGGACTACTACATCTCTTTAATAATACTTCCTGTATAATATAAACTGACCTGGGATCATTAACTCTGGGACTACTACATCTCTTTAGTAATACTTCCTGTATAATATAAACTGACCTGGGATCATTAACTCTGGGACTACTACATCTCTTTAGTAATACTTCCTGTATAATATAAACTGACCTGGGATCATTAACTCTGGGACTACTACATCTCTATCTGTATTTTTAATGTGACGCATCTCTTTAATAATACTTCCTGTTGACCCGACCAAATGACCTCTCACCTCTGATCATGCTGTGCCCTCTAGCCAGTTCAGATGCGGGAGGGGTTCATCGACACAGCTGATATAACCTAGAGGATTTAGGGAAAAGGGGAGAGACTGTTATTGAGAAAATAAGGAAGTTAAATGTACAGTGTTCAACAGGAATCTTATCCCATCCTGGTCCTCGTGTCCATCCTCATGAAGTTATGCAGGACACAGGTAGCCTTCACACGCCTGAATCACTCCAGGAGGCAGTCCCAGATGGCCCTGGTCACCCAACCTTGTTGTGCCCTACATGGTAAATGTAGGCAATTGTTTTGAAGGTATCCCCAGTTACAAGGTATCTGTTGGAATATGGAAGACAATGTAATTATTTGACTTTTACATCACCAGGTCATTGTGGATTACTAAAGTATATAATATCCCTGATAACAAATCAAAATAACATTGGATTGATATGCGTAGTATGTGACAATAGCAGGATCATGTCAAGGATAACATCACAAATGAATACATAAATACCACTTGAAGCTTGATGATGAGTTGATCATTTGAATCAGCTGTGCAGTACTGAGGAAAAAACAACAATGTGCCCCTCTTTGAGTCCCCAGGACTGAGAACCACTGCTCTTCATTGGGACCTCTTCATATGTAGATAGGATTTTACAGCTCTATTTTTCTGAGGACAGAAAAACCTCACAAGAAACAGACTTCATTATAGTCAAAATACACCACACTGAATATTATGTTACTATTATCTCTGTCCTGACTTCTAGGGACTGGAACTACAAAAGTACCTGCCCTATCCAGAATAGCCTCCTCTCTCACTGACAGCTGGGGCTGCTATCCTTTCACCCTCCACCATGGTTGTTAGCTAGCTCCCTACAAATGCATTTGGAGTTTGTTTTTTACAGTGATAAATACATCAAGATAGCTGGCTAATCAAGATAGCTAATATGAAGTTAGGTAGCTGGTGATGATTTAATTGACTTAGCTAGCTATCTATAAAATCTGTACATTTGGCTAGATTATCTATCTAGCTACGTTTACAGCACATTTGAGTTAGCCTGCACTGTAGCTAATTAGCTAATAATACATCGTTTTTTTCCTTTACATTTTCTAAATGTGTTTACTTAGTTGAATAGGTTCTCCCAGCCATGTGGACGATTGGAAAAAGGGCAGCAAAGTTTGCCTGTCACCAGAGCGTTTTAAAGCAAATTACTATTTACCTGTGAATACATTCATGAAATGGAGAATGGATTAATCTATTTACCCATTCAATAACCAGACCTTCATACACACTTGCTATGCGGAATTCTTGACGCACAATCAAACGTGTTGCTATATGCTGCCAGCACGCCCACAAGCGAGCCACTCTGGGCGACCTAAGCGGCACGCTGCAATTTACCGCGTGCTAGTGGACAGGAGCCGCCACATATGCCTAAAACAACATTGCGGGACTGCGGTAGGGTTTGGGATCAGTTCTTGCGGTAGGGTTTGGGATCAGTTCTTGCGGTAGGGTTTGGGATCAGTTCTTGCGGTAGGGTTTGGGATCAGTTCTTGTGGTAGGGCTTGGGATCAGTTCTTGCGGTAGGGTTTGGGATCAGTTCTTGTGGTAGGGCTTGGGATCAGTTCTTGCGGTTGGGCTTGGGATCAGTTCTTGCGGTAGGGTTTGGGATCAGTTCTTGCGGTTGGGCTTGGGATCAGTTCTTGCGGTTGGGCTTGGGATCAGTTCTTGCGGTAGGGTTTGGGATCAGTTCTTGCGGTTGGGCTTGGGATCAGTTCTTGCGGTTGGGCTTGGGATCAGTTCTTGCGGTTGGGCTTGGGATCAGTTCTTGCGGTTGGGTTTGGGATCAGTTCTTGCGGTTGGGTTTGGGATCAGTTCTTGCGGTTGGGTTTGGGATCAGTTCTTGCGGTTGGGCTTGGGATCAGTTCTTGCGGTAGGGCTTGGGATCAGCTCTTGCGGTAGGGCTTGGGATCAGTTCTTGCGGTTGGGTTTGGGATCAGCTCTTGCGGTTGGGTTTGGGATCAGCTCTTGCGGTTGGATTTGGGATCAGCTCTTGCTGTAGCGGGTGGGAGTCGGACAGGAAGCCAACTGGTGCTGGCAGGCACGAGATTAAGAAACCGGTCACCATGACAGTGAAGTCTGTAATGTTAGAGCTGTTTATTACTGTGTCGGTGTGAAAAGTAAGGAATTAGCTAAGGAAACTGACAGATCAATAAGATTACATTGCCAAACTGACTAATATAACTCACATTGCACTGAAAAAAACATCAGAATATCAATATTCAATCGTTTGGCCGATGGTTTCATTGTTTGATTCAGGTCTAGTTTGATTGAGGCAAAAATAATAGCTCATGTAAGCCAACTTCTGGCCAGCTCTCTCTGGAACAGTATATCAACTGGCGAAAGCCAAGTTCATTTACTTCTAAAACGCAACAAAACAATTCCACACAAATAACTGCTGTCAGATAGCGATATGGAGGTGGCTATTATTACTATCTGACAGATAACTAGAGGCTAGAGACGACCTGGCTGTGGTAGCTACTCACTGGCCTGGCTTATTCATTCACCTCAGTCGAGAGGGAATGGAACAGTAGCTAACGTTACACGTCAGATACAATACTAGCTCAACACTGCGAAAAAACACTTAAAAAAAAATTATGTTAAACAGCAGTTACCTTGCCAGCTACATCAGTCAACCAAAGAGTATCCCGTTTCTGTTCTGCTTCCTTTTACATATCAGAAGCTTCTAAAGCAATGACATAATTTCCTGGAATTTTCCAAGCTGTTTAAAGGCACAGTCAACTTAGTGTATGTAAACTTCTGACCCACTGGAATTGTGATACAGTGAATTAGCAGTGAAATAATCTGTCTTTTTTTGTTGGAAAAATTACTGGGTGTCATGTAGATGTCCTAACGACAAAACTATAGTTCATTAATAAAACTGAGTTGCCAAAACTATAGTTCGTTAATAAGAAATGTGTGGAGTGGTTGAAAAACAAGTTTTAATGACTCCAACCTAAGTGTATGTAAACTTCTGACTTCAACTGTATGATAAATAGAGAGTAGTGGGTGGGGGAGGCACACAATGCAAATAGTCCGGGTAGACATTTGATTACCTGTTCAGGAGTCTTATGGCTTGTGGGTCAAATCTGTTGAGAAGCCTTTTTGTCCTAGACTTGGCACTCCGGTACCGCTTACTATGCGGTAGTAGAGATTACAGTCTATGACTGGGGTGGCTGGGGTCTTTGACAATTTTCAGGGCCTTCCTCTGACTCCGCCTGGTGTAGAGGTCCTGGATGGCAGGCAGTTTAGCCCCAGTGATGTACTGGGCTGTACGCACTATCCTCTGCCGTGCCTTGCGGTCGGAGGCCGAGCAATTACCGTGCAAAGGCAGTGATGCAACGAGTCATGATGCTCTCGATGTTGCAGCTGTAGAACCTTTAGAGGATCTCAGGACCCATGCCAAATCGTTTTAGTTTCCTGACTGGGAATAGGCTTTGTCGTGCCCTCTTCACGACTGTCTTGGTGTGTTTGGACCATTCTAGTTTGTTGGTGATATGGACACCAAGGAACTTGAAGCTCTCAACCTGCTCCACTACAGCCCCGTCAATGAGAATGGGGGCGTGATCGGTCCTCCTTTTCCTGTAGTCCACAATCACTGAGGGAGAGGTTGTTATTCTTGCACCACCAGGGCCAGGTCTCTGACTTCCTCCCTATAGGCTGTCTCGTCGTTGTCGGTGATCAGGCCTACCACTGTTGTGTCGTCTGCAAACTTAATGATGGTGTTGGAGTCGTGCCTGGCCATACAGTCATGGGTGAACAGGGAGTACAGGAGGGGACTGAGCACGCACCCCTGGGGGGCTCCAGTGTTGAGGATCAGTGTGGCAGATGTGTTTCTACCTACCCTCACCACCTGGGGGTGGCCCGTCAGGAAGTCCAGGATCCAGTTGCCGAGGGAGGTGTTTAGTCCCAGGATCCTTAGCTTAGGTGTTCCTTTTGTCCAGGTGGGAAAGGGCAGTGTGGAGTGCAATAAAGACTGCATCATCTGTTGATCTGTTTGGGCGGTATGCAAATTGGAGTGGGTCTAGGGTTTCTGGGATAATGGTGTTGATGTGAGCCATTACCAGTCTGAAGTCATTTAGGCATGTTGCCTTTGTGTTCTTGGGCACAGTGACTATGGGGGTCTCCTCGAAACATGTTGGTATTACAGACTCAATCAGGAACATGTTGAAAATGTCAGTTAAGGCACCTGCCAGGTGGTCAGCGCATGCCCGGAGCACACGTCCTGGTAATCCGTCTGTCCCTGCAGTCTTGTGTATGTTGACCTGTTTAAAGGTCTTACTCACGTCGGCTACGGAGAGCGTGATCACACAGCCGTCCGGAACAGCTGATGCTCCAATGCATGCCTCAGTGTTGCTTGCCTTGAAGTGAGCATATAATTTATTTAGCTTGTCTGGTAGGCTCGTGTCACTGGGCAGCTCGCAGCTGTGCTTCCCTTTGTAGTCCGTAATAGTATGCAAGCCCTGCCACATAAGACGAGCGTCGGAGCAGGTGTAGTACTATTTAATCTTAGCCTTGTATTGACACTTTGCCTGTTTGATGGTTCTTATGAGGGCATAGCAGGATTTCTTATAAGCTTCCGGGTTAGAGTCTCGCTCCTTGAAAGCGGCAGCTCTACCCTTTAGCTCAGTGTGAATGTTGCCTGTAATCCATGGCTTCTGGTTGGGGTATGTACGTACAGTCACTGTGGGGACGACGTCATCGATGCACTTATTGATGAAGCCAATGACTGATGTGGTGGCCTCAGAACATATTCCAGTCTGTTCTAGCAGAACAGTCCTGTAGTTTAGCATCTGCTTCATCTGACCGCTTTTTTATTGACAGAGTCACTTTAATTGGAGCTTTAATTTGAGCTTGTAAGCAGGAGTCAGGAGGATACCAAATGGAGTGCGAGGGTTTGTACGCGTCTCTGTGTGTGGAGTACAGGTGATCTAGAATTGTTTTCCCTCTGGTTGCACATTTAACATGTTCATGGAAATGAAGTAGAACTGATCCCTAATATTCTGAATCGTTCTCTTCATTTATTCTAGTCAGTCTCTTGATAAAATACTCATTAAAAGGTACCCCAAATATAAAGGAATGACTTTCAATAAATGAAAACTGAAAACTGAAAACACTATTGAATGAAAAATCCAGGATAAATTCTGTTGGCCAGCAAATGGGAGGGTATTCAGCGGTTGAATTCAATTAAAGTGTATCCACCGTGCACAAGGGAATCACACCTGCAAAGCCCGTTATGCATCTGCATAAGGTCAGTCTGAATACCAACTACTGAGAAGTGCATAGGAAGGGCATGCATTACCTAAGTCTGAATCGGGCCCTATGTGTGTAGTTGGAGCATGTGTCAATACAGATAGGATCAAAAGAAAGGCAACTCTGCTCTCAGATCAGCTTTCTCCATTCTAATCTTAGCTCAGATAAATATTAATGACTGCAACTAATGAGGCAACCTATTGTAATGCCCACACTATAATAATGCACTCAATCACAGATTCATTTGGCACATAATTGCGCATGTTGTTACATACACATCATGAAATGTATGTTTAACTTCGTTGACTGAACATGACATTAACGTCAATATGATTTAAATATGTAGGCCTACTGCCATTCATTCTTATCCTTCCCTTACCTGTTCAGACAACTTTTATTTTTTATTTTTTGTGAACTTCATTTCACAAGTTATCAGAGTGGTTAGAGCGTTGGACTAGTAACCGGAAGGTTGCGAGTTCAAACCCCCGAGCTGACAAGGTACAAATCTGTCGTTCTGCCCCTGAACAGGCAGTTAACCCACTGTTCCCAGGCCGTCATTGAAAATAAGAATGTGTTCTTAACTGACTTGCCTGGTTAAATAAAGGTTAAATAAAATAAAATAAAAAGAGGTCATAGACAGACAAGATCAACATCTTGATTATATGTTTAGCAGAGATCTTCTGCGTACAAAGTGACGCGGAAGGGCAACAAAAAAAACATCTAACGATGCTCTTAGCTGTTTTTACATGTGGTCTGAGGCAGTGGGTAAATAACTTTACTAACTATGTTTTTTGGGGGGGGATTTAATGATGTTTCTACGAAGGTTCTGATGATGAACTTTCAGCATTAAGATGCTTTTGAGGCCAAGATCTGAGTGGAACAGAAGTGGCTCTACCTTTTGTGGAAATACTGTGAAATTCAAGCTCTTCTCACAGTAGGGTTTGTTTTGTTCGCGTGTACTTTTACCTCATTGAAAAAGAGTTGGCTCAAGTTCAGGAGTTACACAACCGTTAATTAGCATAATACCCTCTGACCAATAGGCTTTGAAACTGCACTGAATACTCCCTACTTTACAGTGTTGTTGACGTATTACAGTCAAAAACCTGCTGTTTTTTTTTTTAAGGCTTTTTCGCTTATTCCTCTCTTGGTTGTATGTGCCTTGAACACATCAACCTCTGGTCTCTATCTACTTAGTCTGGGGAGACATCCTTCCAAACCTCATCTCGTTGACTCGGAAGTCTGGGTGTCAGAGGCTACTGTCTAGTCTACTCCCCAGGATGGTTTCTGTGAGGATGCTGTTGCTGCTGTCGGTGGCCCTCCTACTCTGCGGGTGTCTGGGCACGCAGGGTGGCAACGTGCTGGTCTTTCCCGGAGAGTACAGTCACTGGCTCAACATGCGAGTGATCCTGGAGGAGCTAGTGGAGAGGAACCATAGTGTTACCGTGCTGGTGTCAACCGCCTCGCCGTCCGTCGACTTCTCCAGGCCAGAGAAGTTCGGCTTCAAGGTTTACGATGTACCCCATGAAAAACAAGACTGGCAGGCTCTCAATGATGACTTCATAAAGTGGTGGATGAACGAGTCTCACAACACGTCCATGCTGCAGCTGGGACAGTGGATCAGAGACTTCATGCAGAAAATGAATGTTCTAACGGTCAACATGTGTAAGTCTATGTTCAATAACAAAGAGCTTCTGGAGTCACTGAAACAGTCCAAGTTTGACGCGCTCCTTTCTGATCCGATGTTCCCGTGCAGTGACTTAATCGCTGATGCTCTTGACTTGCCTCTGATTTTCTCCTTGAGGTTCTCATTTGGCATGGTGTTAGAGAGGCAATGTGCACAGATGCCAGCACCCTCCTCTTACGTTCCTTCCCCGGAATTGCCGTACACAGACAAAATGAGTTTCTTTGAGCGGGTCCACAATTTTGTTACGTATATTTTTTTTGATATCTTTATGAATGTACACTTACTAACGACCATGGACACTTTGTACAGTGAGATAAAGGGTAAGTTGATCAGAATTCTGTCTAAGTCCCAAATGGTACCCTATTCCCATATAGTGCACTACTTTAGACCAGACCGTGCACTATGTAGGGAATAGGGTGCACTATGTAGGGAATTGTGCACACTATGTAGGGAATAGGGTGCACTATGTAGGGAATAGGGTGCACTATGTAGGGAATAGGGTGCACTATGTAGGGAATAGGGTGCACTATGTAGGGAATAGGGTGCACTATGTAGGGAATAGGGTGCACTATGTAGGGAATAGGGTGCACTATGTAGGGAATAGGGTGCACTATGTAGGGAATAGGGTGCACTATGTAGGGAATAGGGTGCACTATGTAGGGAATAGGGTGCACTATGTAGGGAATTTTATTTATTTAATTATACCTACTTAATAATACTTATTTTCCACCATAATTTGCAAATAAATTCATTAAATATCCTACAATGTGATTTTCTGGATTTTTTTCTTCTCATTTTGTCTGTCATAGTTGAAGTGTACCTCTGATAAATTACAGGCCTCTCTCATCTTTTTAAGTGGGAGAACTTGCACAATTGGTGGCTGACTAAATACTTTTTTGCCCCACTGTATAGTCAATACTGTATATATAATGAATGTAGACTGTGTACATATACCCATCATTTACATCTCCTTGGTGAATGAAGGTTCTGATTCTATTCTCTACATGTATCAGGAAGTCCGACTAGTTTCTGTGAGATGATGGGGAAGGCTGACATCTGGTTGATACGAACATACTGGGACATTGAGTATCCTCGACCTTTCCTGCCAAACTTCAAATTTGTGGGAGGACTTCACTGCAAACCTGCAAAGCCACTTTCAGAGGTCAGGCTTTTGCTTTTAAACGCTATTTTGCTGATTGCCGATGTCCGAAACGGCACCCAAATTCTGTCTAGTACACTAAGGTACCATTACAGACATAGACCATCCGTCAATAAGATACTGTAACAGTCAGGCATGAAGGCTGATTATCATTGAATCCCAATAAAGTATCATATTTGGGACCATTGAGACACTGTGGACTGTGTCATTGTTGGTTATCAGGCCATGGAGGAGTTTGTGCAGAGTTCAGGAGATGATGGCATCGTAGTGTTTTCACTGGGCTCCATGGTCAAGAACCTGACTACAGAGAGAGGAAACACCGTAGCCACTGCATTGGGACAGATACCACAGAAGGTGAGTCTGGTTCTGTTTGTTTCAGGCTTCGTTCCAAAATGGCCCTATTTATGTACACTATGTCCTATTTAGAGCACTACTTAGGGCTCTGGTCAAAAGTAGTGCACTATATAGGGAATATCGAAATAGTAAGCCATTTGGGAATCTGCCTTTGTTGTTATAAGTTGCCCATTGAAACTAAGCAGGGAGAACATATGTCCCCTCAATCTGATCCATTTGTGGGATACAAATATACAAGATAACCTACTGTACAGAATTCATTCAGAGGTGTTGATGAATTTGGCCATCGGGGCCCCCTTCAGAAAACCATAGCTTCTGGTTATGAGTACCGTTTCATTGCAGATTCTTATTCCTGTTTTCTCGCTAGGTGCTGTGGAGATACAGTGGGGAGAAACCAGAGACCCTGGCTCCCAACACAAGACTTTATGAGTGGATTCCACAGAATGACTTACTAGGTAATATAATCCTTGGCCTGCGAGTTAGTGCTGATCTAGGATCAGGTTGAAGATAACAAAGGTTAATAAGACTACCATTCTAATAGCCCATAGCTATTTTCATACAACTGGGATGTGTTGTTGCCTCATTTAGATATCTTAAGACGAATGCACTAATTGTAAATCGCGTCTGGATTGGAGCATCTGCCTTAATGACTAAAATGTAAAAATGTATAACTGAGGAAAAATTCGAAACAACTGGACCAGAAATGATCTAACAGCACCACTGGTCCCGAGACTTGTCCTAACCTGGGTATCTTCAACCTAGGGATTGGTCCCGAGACTTGTCCTAACCTGGGTATCTTCAACCTAGGGATTGGTCCCGAGACTTGTCCTAACCTGGGTATCTTCAACCTAGGGATTGGTCCCGAGACTTGTCCTAACCTGGGTATCTTCAACCTAGGGATTGGTCCCGAGACTTGTCCTAACCTGGGTATCTTCAACCTAGGGATTGGTCCCGAGACTTGTCCTAACCTGTGTATCTTCAACCTAGGGATTGGTCACTAGACTTGTCCTAACCTGGGTATCTTCAACCTAGGGATTGGTCCCGAGACTTGTCCTAACCTGGGTATCTTCAACCTAGGGATTGGTCACTAGACTTGTCCTAACCTGGGTATCTTCAACCTAGGGATTGGTCCCGTGACTTGTCCTAACCTGGGTATCTTCAACCTAGGGATTGGTCACTAGACTTGTCCTAACCTGTGTATCTTCAACCTAGGGATTGGTCACTAGACTTGTCCTAACCTGGGTATCTTCAACCTAGGGATTGGTCACTAGACTTGTCCTAACCTGGGTATCTTCAACCTAGGGATTGGTCCCGTGACTTGTCCTAACCTGGGTATCTTCAACCTAGGGATTGGTCCCGAGACTTGTCCTAACCTGCGTATCTTCAACCTAGGGATTGGTCCCGAGACTTGTCCTAACCTGGGTATCTTCAACCTAGGGATTGGTCCCGAGACTTGTCCTAACCTGTGTATTTTCAACCTAGGGATTGGTCACTAGACTTGTCCTAACCTGTGTATCTTCAACCTAGGGATTGGTCCCGAGACTTGTCCTAACCTGTGTATCTTCAACCTAGGGATTGGTCACTAGACTTGTCCTAACCTGTGTATCTTCAACCTAGGGATTGGTCCCGAGACTTGTCCTAACCTGGGTATCTTCAACCTAGGGATTGGTCCCGAGACTTGTCCTAACCTGGATATCTTCAACCTAGGGATTGGTCACTAGACTTGTCCTAACCTGCGCATCTTCAACCTAGGGATTGGTCCCGAGACTTGTCCTAACCTGGGTATCTTCAACCTAGGGATCAGGTCCCCCCTGTCCATTCACTATAAACTAAAAGTCCAAACTGATTCTAGATCAGCACTCCTTCTCTGAAACGCTTTATGTACATGGGCCCTGTAGGTCCCACACAGTCTTTGACCCTACAACCCTGTTTTCTCTCTGTCTGTCACGTTCGTCGTAATAATGAGACCAAGGCCGAGACTTGTCCTAGCCTGGGTATCGTCAACCTAGGGATCAATGGGACCCTACAACCCTGTTCTCTCTCTGTCTGTCACGTTCGTCGTAATGATGAGACCAAGGCGCAGCGTGAATAGAGTTCCACATATTTTAATAAAGAGAAACTCACCAAAACAAAACAATGAAGAACAAACGAACCGTGAAGCTACTGGTGTGCACTCAGGCAACTCAATATAGACAAGATCCCACAAACAACAATGGGGAATGGCTACCTAAATATGATCCCGAATCAGAGACAACGATAAGCCTCTGATTGGGAACCATATCAGGCCACCATAGACATACAAACACCTAGATGACCCACACCTAGTCACACCCCGACCTAACCAACATAGAGAATAAACAGCTCTCTAAGGTCAGGGCGTGACATTGTCGTTGTGTTGTATATCCCAAAAGGGCATCCGAAGACCAAAGCATTCATCACTCACGGTGGAACCAACGGACTCTATGAAGCCATCTACCATGGAGTTCCTATGGTGGGTATCCCTCTGTTCGCTGACCAGTCAGTCAACGTCATGCACATGAAGAACAAAGGAGCGGCTGTCATCATGGACTTCAACAAGATGACATCCAAAGATCTGACGGAAGGACTCAACTCTGTGATCAATGATCCATCGTAAGTCCTTTTGCAGATGTTACCAAACGAAATAACAAAAAACTATTCGCTTACGAATGGTTTCCTCACTTGCTGATTGGCTTATTTCAAAGCCAACAACCTGTGTCAGTCAGTAAGGTATTTTTTGACATTACTGTATTAAAAAGTCCGGGAGGAAATGATCACGTTTTAGTTGTTCTGTAATGCCTCACTTCTCCTTAAATATAAAACAAAGCAACAGTGAACATGTCGTCCCCCAGGGATGATGCAGCCCCCACTTGGGACATTGCAGTTGATTTCTATTTGTATTTATTATGGATACCCTACTCTGCCTGAGGTCCAGCAAAACTAAGGAAGTTTATACCATTTTAAAAACATTAGAGTACATTCACAGATTTCACAACACACTGGGTGCCCTCAGGCCCCTACTCCACCACTACCACATTCTGTACCTACAATACAAATTCCATTTGTACGTGTGTGTTTAGTGCATATGTTATCGTGTGTGTGTGTGTGTGTGTGTGTGTGTGTGCATGTGTCTGTGTTGCTTCACAGTCCCCGCTGTTCCATGAGGTGTATTTTTATCACATTTTTAATATCATTTTACTGTTTGCATCAGTTACCTGATGTGGAATAGAGTTCCGTGTAGTCATGGCTCTATGTAGTACTGTGGAATAGAGTTCCATGTAGTCATGGCTCTATGTAGTACTGTGGAATAGAGTTCCGTGTAGTCATGGCTCTATGTAGCACTGTGGAATAGAGTTCCATGTAGTCATGGCTCTATGTAGAACTGTGGAATAGAGTTCCATGTAGTCATGGCTCTATGTAGAACTGTGGAATAGAGTTCCATGTAGTCATGGCTCTATGTAGTAATGTGGAATAGAGTTCCGTGTAGTCATGGCTCTATGTAGCACTGTGGAATAGAGTTCCATGTAGTCATGGCTCTATGTAGTAATGTGGAATAGAGTTCCGTGTAGTCACGACTCTATGTAGTACTGTGGAATAGAGTTCTGTGTAGTCATGGCTCTATGTAGCACTGTGGAATAGAGTTCCATGTAGTCATGGCTCTATGTAGTACTGTGGAATAGAGTTCCATGTAGTCATGGCTCTATGTAGTACTGTGGAATAGAGTTCCATGTAGTCATGGCTCTATGTAGTACTGTGGAATAGAGTTCCGTGTAGTCATGGCTCTATGTAGCACTGTGGAATAGAGTTCCATGTAGTCATGGCTCTATGTAGTAATGTGGAATAGAGTTCCGTGTAGTCATGGCTCTATGTAGCACTGTGGAATAGAGTTCCATGTAGTCATGGCTCTATGTAGTAATGTGGAATAGAGTTCCGTGTAGTCACGGCTCTATGTAGTACTGTGGAATAGAGTTCTGTGTAGTCATGGCTCTATGTAGCACTGTGGAATAGAGTTCCATGTAGTCATGGCTCTATGTAGTACTGTGGAATAGAGTTCCATGTAGTCATGGCTCTATGTAGTACTGTGGAATAGAGTTCCATGTAGTCATGGCTCTATGTAGTACTGTGGAATAGAGTTCTGTGTAGTCATGGCTCTATGTAGTACTGTGGAATAGAGTTCCATGTAGTCATGGCTCTATGTAGTACTGTGGAATAGAGTTCAATGTAGTCATGGCTCTATGTAGAACTGTGGAATAGAGTTCCATGTAGTCATGGCTCTATGTAGTACTGTGGAATAGAGTTCTGTGTAGTCATGGCTCTATGTAGTACTGTGGAATAGAGTTCCATGTAGTCATGGCTCTATGTAGTACTGTGGAATAGAGTTCCATGTAGTCATGGCTCTATGTAGAACTGTGGAATAGAGTTCCATGTAGTCATGGCTCTATGTAGTACTGTGGAATAGAGTTCTGTGTAGTCATGGCTCTATGTAGTACTGTGGAATAGAGTTCCATGTAGTCATGGCTCTATGTACTACTGTGGAATAGAGTTCCATGTAGTCATGGCTCTATGTAGTACTGTGGAATAGAGTTCCATGTAGTCATGGCTCTATGTAGTACTGTGTAATAGAGTTCCATGTAGTCATGGCTCTATGTAGTACTGTGGAATAGAGTTCTGTGTAGTCATGGCTCTATGTAGTACTGTGGAATAGAGTTCCATGTAGTCATGGCTCTATGTAGTACTGTGCAACTCCCATAGTCTGTTCTGGACTGTGAGACGTCTTGTTGATGTGGGTGCATGGGTGTCCGAGCTGTGTGCCAGTAGTTTAAACAGACAGCTTGATGCTTTCAACATGTCAATACCTCTCATAAATACAAGTAGTGATGAAGTCAATCTCTGCTCCACTTTGAGCCAGGAGAGATTGACATGCATATTATTAATGTTAGCTCTCTGTGTACATCCAAGGGCCAGCTGTGCTGTCCTGTTCTGAGACAATTGCAATTTTCCTAAGTCCTTTTTTGTGTTACCTGACCACACGACTGAACAGTAGTCCAGGTGCGACAAAACTAGGGCCTGTTGAAAATATGGCAAATACGAGTGGCAAAATATCGTCCGCTATTATCCTCAGTAAATTTCCATCCAAGTTGTCAGACCCCGGTGGCTTATCATTGTTGATAGACGACAATATATTTTTTTTACCTTTTCCACACTGACTTTACGGAATTCAAAAGAACAAATCTTGTCTTTTATAATTTGGTCAGATATGTCTTGGATGTGTTGTGTCATCATTTGCTGCTGGCATGTTATGTCTTAAGTTTTCTAATCTTGCCAATGAAAAAGTAGTTATCAATGTCATTGTGATGAATGAACCATCTGATTCAATGAATGATGCAGATGTCATTGAAGGTGCTCCAAAGCTTTTTTACTGTCATTCTTTATGTCATTTATCTTCGTTTCATAGTGTCGTTTCTTCTTCTTTTTACTCAGTTTAGTCACATGATTTCTCAATTGGCCAATCGGTTGTGCTGCCAGACTTATTTGCTATTCCTTTTGCCTCATCCCTCTCAACCATACCATTTTTCAATTCCTCATCAATCCACGGCGATGTAACAGTTTTTAAAAGTTATTTTCTTAATGGGTTCGTGCTTATTAGTAACTGGAATAACCAATTTCATAAATGTGTCAAGTGCAGCGTCTGGTTGCTCCTCATTACACACCACAGACCAGCAGCGTCTGGTTGCTCCTCATTACACACCACAGACCAGCAGCGTCTGGTTGCTCCTCATTACACACCACAGACCAACAGCGTCTGGTTGCTTCTCATTACACACCACAGACCAGCAGCGTCTGGTTGCTCCTCATTACACACCACAGACCAGCAGCGTCTGGTTGCTCCTCATTACACACCACAGACCAACAGCGTCTGGTTGCTTCTCATTACACACCACAGACCAGCAGCGTCTGGTTGCTCCTCATTACACACCACAGACCAGCAGCGTCTGGTTGCTCCTCATTACACACCACAGACCAGCAGCGTCTGGTTGCTCCTCATTACACACCACAGACCAACAGCGTCTGGTTGCTCCTCATTACACACCACAGACCAGCAGCGTCTGGTTGCTCCTCATTACACACCACAGACCAGCAGCGTCTGGTTGATCCTCATTACATACCACAGACCAGCAGCGTCTGGTTGCTCCTCATTACACACCACAGACCAACAGCGTCTGGTGACCTCTGATACACTATATTAGGCCCCATGACCTCTGATAGACTATATAATAGGCCCCATGACCTCTGATACACTATATTACGCCCCATGACCTCTGATACACTATATTAGGCCCCATGACCTCTGATACACTATATTAGGCCCCGTGACCTCTGATACACTATATAATAGGCCCCATGACCTCTGATACACTATATTATGCCCCATGACCTTTGATACACTATATTAGGCCCCATGACCTCTGATACACTATATTAGGCCCCATGACCTCTGATACACTATATTAGGCACTATGACCTCTGATACACTATATTAGGCCCCATGACCTCTGATACACTATATTAGGCCCCATGACCTCTGATACACTATGTTAGGCCCCATGGTAGGTTGACTGATAACCTGAACCAGGTTGCAGGCACTGGTTACAGTTTGAAGCTTTTTCTTGAGTGGGCAGCTTGATGAAAGACAGTCAATATTTAAATCACCCAGAAAGTATATCTCTGTTGATATCACATACATTATCAGGCATTTCACACGTTATCCAGATACTGACTGTTAGCACTTGGTGGTCTATAGCAGCTTCCCATCAGAATGGGCTTTAGGTGAAGCAGATGAACCTCTAGCCATATTACTTCAACAGTATTTAACATTATCCAGATACTGACTGTTAACACTTGGTGGTCTATAGCAGCTTCCCATCAGAATGGGCTTTAGGTGAGGCAGATGAACCTCTAGCCATATTACTTCACCAGTATTTAACATTATCCAGATACTGACTGTTAGCACTTGGTGCTCTATAGCAGCTTCCCATCAGAATGGGCTTTAGGTGAGGCAGATTAACCTGTAGCCATATTACTTCAGCAGTATTTAACATGAGATCCTCTCTAATCTTTACAGGAATGTGGTTCAGCATATAAACTGCTCCTCCACCTTTGGCATTTCTGTATTTTCTGTAGATGTTATAACCTTTTATTGCTACCACTTATATCATCAAGGGTATTATCTAAGTGAGTTTCAGAGATGTATCTGTTAATAGCAAATGATTGATTTCATGAACCTTGTTTCTTACGCTACATATGTTGACATGGGCTATTTTGAGCACTTTTCTTCTGGGATGCTTACTGTTTTCATTGCTTTACTGGGAAGCTTATCAGAAGTAGATATGCTCATGTTATTTATTTTAGTGCAGGGTGAGCTGCACACAGTGGACTTCCTCCTAGGGCACACCACCTCAGTGATAACAGTATAAATCTGGTTCATAGGCATATGATTACTGCATACAATAGCTGTAGGATCAGCAGAGATATTACTATAGCGCCCCCCTTAGGCCTATCAGGGTAATTTTGTAAATGCCGGATCTCTATGTCAAGACACATCATTCACCCAAATTTCTGTCTGATGTACGTACGTACGTACGAACAGACGGAGACAGATTCAAAGTCCACTCCCCGATTTCAACAATGATTACCGTAATGTATTGAGTGCTTTAGACACTAAACCTGATCCCAGATCAAGTTTAATATGACAATGAGTGACAAAGAGTTTGGTGTGATGGCATAAACAAACTGGATACTATAAGACGAAAATAACTACTATCCCTTTCTCTTTCACCAGGTACAAAGAAAACATGATGAGGCTTTCCAGTCTCCACCATGACCAGCCAATAAAGCCATTGGATACAGCAGTGTTCTGGGTTGAGTTTGTGATGCGCAACAAGGGTGCCAAGCACCTGAGGGTGGAGTCCCATAACCTGAGCTGGTACCAGTACCACTGTCTGGACGTGACCGCTGCCCTGCTCTCCGTAACGGCACTCTTCATTATAGTCTCAATTAAAACATGTACTTTCTGCTTCAGGAAAACTAAAGCAAGACCGAAGACAGAGTGACTACCCTGGTCTGGTAATAATGTCATGTACTGAAACAATCACAGTGAGACATTATCGTAGTGGGCGTTATCGTCATGGGCGATATTATCGGGGGGCATTATCGTCGTGATCGACATCATCGTAGTGTGCATTATCGTTGTGTGCGACATTGCCGTGGTGGCCATTATCGCCATGGGTGACATGATCGTATTGGGCATTATCGTCGTGGGTGACATTATCGTAGTGTGCATTATCGTCGTGGGCGACATTGTCGTAGTGTGCATTATCGTCGTGGGCGACATAATCATAGTGCGAAAGGGTCTTCATGAACTAGGGTACCCATGAGGATTTCCTACACTGGACAACATGTTAAAGCTGCTGATAAGTCATTTATAATAATCAGCCATTTTGTTTTCATGTCATTACATTAAGATATAAGGGGGGGGGGTTAACTATAGTCAATAAAATGTACTTGGTGATTTAACACCTATGTTTAACCCTTTATCATGGTTGGTGTCTTGATTGATTTGTCCAAAATCATGTGCCATAAAGCATTACCTTTCTGTCCTTGCCTTTATAGCAGTGTAAGTTGTCATTATAACATATACAAAGCATTACCTTTCTGTCCTTGCCTTTATAGCAGTGTAAGTTGTCATTATAACATATACAAAGCATTACCTTTCTGTCCTTGCCTTTATAGCAGTGTAAGTTGTCATTATAACATATACAAAGCATTACCTTTCTGTCCTTGCCTTTATAGCAGTGTAAGTTGTCATTATAACATATACAAAGCATTACCTTTCTGTCCTTATATTTATAGCAGTGTAAGTTGTCATTATAACATATACAAAGCATTAATCAGTTAAATTAGATATTGAACTTGGATCTAGTTGTCGTACAGTTTTTTTGTATAGAGATTTCAGAAATCCAGCGAAGCTACATAACATTTCGTGTCTCCTTATGTCATGGGGCGAAAACAGTTTTTATGGACGTGTCTCCTTATGTCATGGGGCGAAAACAGTTTTTATGGACGTGTCTCCTTATGTCATGGGGCGAAAACAGTTTTTTATGGACATGTCAGGATTCACCTGGCGGTCATGATTTGGGGCTGTACAAATATTTGATGTATTAGAATAATTGATTGTGCTTATGTTATATTAGTAGAGTCCTAGATATATATATATATATATATATTCATTATGTTATATTAGTAGAGTCCTAGATATATATATATATATATATTAATTATGTTATATTAGTAGTGTCCTAGATATATATATATATATATATATATTCATTATGTTATATTAGTAGTGTCCTAGATATATATATATATATATTCATTCTAGAGGTTTAGAATTGTTCCACTATTGTTTTCTCATTCACTCACTCAATGTGTGACTGAGACAGAACTCTGCAGGGGAGTGTGGGAGATAAGAGACTACTCAGACGTTCCACAATAAATCAACTTTGGGGAGGGGGACATTTATTGCCTAGCTTTTAGATAAACCCTGAAACTCCATGGATGCAGGGTTTTGGTCTCCGGAGTAAAAAGGTAATGGCGTAGCCAGTGACATCACTAAGGCGGGACTTCGGTTTAATAAAACAACTTGTGACCTTTAGTATGAGGCAGAACTTACTCAGAAACATGCGTGCTATGTTCCCGTTTGTCAACTTCTGTCTGCAATTCTATTAATAAAGGTTTTTGAATGATTTAATTAAAGACGTCATAATGCTAATTTCACCAATGAACCAATGATTGACAAGGACGTAAGGAACGAAACCCCAACAAACACACAAAGTATAAATTATATGTGGAATTGCAAAATCAAATGCTTCTGACCTAAAAAGTCACCTTACCTTCATACTTACAACCTAAATTGATAATGACATTAACTTGGTTCTTCAATAATTATGCACTTGTTGGATGTGCATTTGGTGTCCAGCTGATTAGTTACTCCGTGATATTTTCACACGACATCTGATCCAGGAAGGAATTTTCCGAATGACAGTCAAGTGATGAACGGCTGTTGTGATAGGTAGACAAAGAGCTGGGACAAAAAGGTGTGTCCAGAATGTGTTGGTGTCTCGTTCGTTACGCAAGTGAAGACAGTTGTGCCCGGACCCACGTTGGATCTAATATCCCTAGCGAATTTGATGTTCATCTTCTTTTGCAGTGGCGATTTTAGCATATAAATTTTGGTGGGGCAAACTCACCCGTTTTTAGACGCATGCCAGCAACGCCACTACAGAACACTAAACAATACATTAATTGCACTGTAACGGTGACAAACGGTGCCCACGAACTGTTAGGGACTACATAAAGCTGTCCCAACAGCGCAGTTTTCTTTTCAGCACCATGGAGTGAATCCTTACCACCGCTACACCTGGCTATCAGTGGACCCTCGTCTGGCAACGATACAATTCATTCAGCCTCCTTTACTGACTTTTTAAAACCATAGCTGATATGGCTGACTTGATTAAACAAATGTGGTTTCTACTGACTCCTTGTAGATTTGTACACAACTTGATACACAACTGTTCTGCCTTATTATTATTCAACCATGCTGGTCATTTATGAACATTTGAACATCTTGGCCATGTTCTGTTATAATCTCCACCCGGCACAGCCAGAAGAGGACTGGCCACCCCACATATGCTCTCTCTAATTCTCTCTTTATTTCTCTCTCTCGGAGGACCTGAGCCCTAGGACCATGCCCCAGGACTACCTGACATGATGACTCCTTGCTGTCCCCAGTCCACCTGGCCATGCTGCTGCTCCAGTTTCAACTGTTCTGCCTTATTATTATTCGACCATGCTGGTCATTTATGAACATTTGAACATCTTGGCCATGTTCTGTTATAATCTCCACCCGGCACAGCCAGAAGAGGACTGGCCACCCCACATAGCCTGGTTCCTCTCTAGGTTTCTTCCTAGGTTTGGGCCTTTCTAGGGAGTTTTTCCTAGCCACCGTGCTTCTACACCTGCATTGCTTGCTGTTCGGTGTTTTAGGCTGGGTTTCTGTACAGCACTTTGAGATATCAGCTGATGTACGAAGGGCTATACAAATACATTTGATTTGATTTGATTTGTGTAAACTCGATAAGAACAGCATTGTCCTTCAATAATAACGAACGCCGACATGAGTTTAGACTTTTGAACCATTCACAAACATTACTACATTCATGTTCAGTAAATTCATAATGTTTGTTCTTAGTAGAAGCAAGTTCAAGCAAACGAGCTGCGATGAGGATGGCCTTCATTCAGCACTTTCAAAATGAAAAGCGACAGAAATTCAGGTAGATGTTAGTTCAGATAAATTGAGCAAAATGTTGCCTTAACTTTACTCTTCTTTAAGTCACCACATACACAGAGAGAGAGAGAGAAAGAAGCGGCTAAGCCTATCATTTGAAGTATTTCATTAGGCCTTTGTGATCCAGATATTAAGGAAAATAAAATCACGATTTCTAGACAACATACCGAAGCACAGACAGTGCATTGAATAAAACAACCCTCGCAATATCAAATCAAATTTTATTTGTCACATGCACCGAATACAACATGTGTAGACCTTACAGTGAAATGCTTACTCACAAGCCCTAGAATCACATCTATTACTGAACTTTTTGTTGAAAACAAATATTTGAATGGGAAAAGACTGTCTCTGGCAAACATGGTTACAGACCCTATCTCCTTCTCGTGAAGAAAAGCATGAGCTAATTTTTGCAGCAGCATAAAATACATTTTGGGACTCACGATTGTTGTACTGTGCTCAATTGAACAGAAAGGTTGCGTGGCAGTCCTTTTTGTTGGCAAATTTTGTCATCAAATGTGCTTTCAAGACCACTGGGAACTCAGAAAAAAAACAAGGTTGAATCGTGACATCAATGATCATCACGTCGGAGCTCTAGAAAGAGCCACGAATTCACAGCTTGGAATTCCAAATTGGATGACCGCTCAAAATGTATTTTCCCAGTCGGAGCTCGTTTTTTTTTTACCGAGTTCCCAGTTGTCTTGAACGCGGCAGAAGTCATGCTGGATTGACAGCATGGTCAATGTATTCAACCTTTTCTGGCCTATGGTGTTGCTAGTGAATGTTTATCCGTTTTAAGCTTGGAAAAGAGACCATTTAAGACAGATGTTTTAAAGCCTTAAATCCAGATTTGGACCACAAACCCTCTCCACCGTATAGCAGGCAGAGGAAGCAAAATAGTGATTGCTTTGAAACGCTTGCAGTTAGCCATGGATTCGTTCCAAACCACTCATTGTACAATTTGCGATTTCCAACTTGTCCAATGTTTATGTCCAATGTCCGATGAGAACCGATACCTTGTATCTATAATTTATCTTCATAGGATTGAAAAGGATTTGCCAGCTGAAGCTAGCTGAAGGGCCTTAGAGGGACGCCCTAGAGGGACGCCCTTAGAGGGCGTCGCAACGGAAGAAGTCTGTTGTAGCCTCCTCGTGCGTAGCCTTCTCGTGCGGTTCCGTCGGCAGACCAGCCGTGATGGATTAGTAGGGTTCCGTGTAGTAAAGGTGCCCAGTCCAATTGGCAAAATAGGTATAGTGGCCCAAGAAATTGGCCGATGGACCTATTCAGCTAACAGTCTGATATGCTCTAGACCGCTAGCGGGCCACGGATAGCAGGCTAGCAGATGGGCATTCAGGGGACGTCGCGACGGAGGGGCCTGTTGGAAAAAGAACCCTCGGGCAGATTACGTCGGTAGTCCAGTCGTGATGGATTAGCAGGGCTCCGTGTAGTAAAAGGGGTCCAGGCCAATTGGCAAAATAGGTATTGAAGCCCAAGGAGTGGCTGATGGACCTCTTCAGCTAGCCGGGAGATGGGCCTAGCATGGGCTAGCTCCAGGCTAATTGGTGTTTGCTTCAGGACAGAGACCTTAGCCAGGAGTAGCCAGTCGGATAGCAGCTAGCTGCGATGATCCAGGTGAAGAGGTTCAGACCTTGCGGGAGGAATCTGGGGATATGGAGAGCAAATAAGTCCGGTATGTTCTGGTTTGAATGGCGTTATGCAAACTGGCAAGAGATTCTCTGAGCTAGAGGTTAGCTGATGACCGCTAGCAGTGGTTAGCTGACTACTAGCTAGTAGCTAGTTAGCTGGCTAGCTTCTGTTGGGGGATTCCGTAAAGAAAAATACTTTAGAAAATAGCAGATCCACACCACATTGGGTGAGGCGGATTACAGGAGAGTATATTGAAGTTGAGGTTTAAATATTTAAAAGATATTGGAAGATAAAATATATAAAAATATATATACACGGACACAACGAGGACAAAAAGACGTCTGACTGCTACGCCACATTGACTCAGTACTGGTACACCATGTGTTTATAGTCATGTCATTACCTGGTACCCCTGCACATAGACTCAGTACTGGTGCACCATGTGTTTATAGTCATGTCATTACCTGGTACCCCTGCACATAGACTCAGTACTGGTGCACCATGTGTTTATAGTCATGTCATTACCTGGTACCCCTGCACATAGACTCAGTACTGGTACACCATGTGTTTATAGTCATGTCATTACCTGGTACCCCTGCACATAGACTCAGTACTGGTGCACCATGTGTTTATAGTCATGTCATTACCTGGTACCCCTGCACATAGACTCAGTACTGGTGCACCATGTGTTTATAGTCATGTCATTACCTGGTACCCCTGCACATAGACTCAGTACTGGTGCACCATGTGTTTATAGTCATGTCATTACCTGGTACCCCTGCACATAGGCTCAGTACTGGTGCACCATGTGTTTATAGTCATGTCATTACCTGGTACCCCTGCACATAGACTCAGTACTGGTGCACCATGTGTTTATAGTCATGTCATTACCTGGTACCCCTGCACATAGACTCAGTACTGGTGCACCATGTGTTTATAGTCATGTCATTACCTGGTACCCCTGCACATAGACTCAGTACTGGTGCACCATGTGTTTATAGTCATGTCATTACCTGGTACCCCTGCACATAGACTCAGTACTGGTGCACCATGTGTTTATAGTCATGTCATTACCTGGTACCCCTGCACATAGACTCAGTACTGGTGCACCATGTGTTTATAGTCATGTCATTACCTGGTACCCCTGCACATAGACTCAGTACTGGTGCACCATGTGTTTATAGTCATGTCATTACCTGGTACCCCTGCACATAGACTCAGTACTGGTGCACCATGTGTTTATAGTCATGTCATTACCTGGTACCCCTGCACATAGACTCAGTACTGGTGCACCATGTGTTTATAGTCATGTCATTACCTGGTACCCCTGCACATAGACTCAGTACTGGTGCACCATGTGTTTATAGTCATGTCATTACCTGGTACCCCTGCACATAGACTCAGTACTGGTGCACCATGTGTTTATAGTCATGTCATTACCTGGTACCCCTGCACATAGACTCAGTACTGGTGCACCATGTGTTTATAGTCATGTCATTACCTGGTACCCCTGCACATAGACTCAGTACTGGTGCACCATGTGTTTATAGTCATGTCATTACCTGGTACCCCTGCACATAGACTCAGTACTGGTGCACCATGTGTTTATAGTCATGTCATTACCTGGTACCCCTGCACATAGACTCAGTACTGGTACGCCGTGTGTTTATTGTTATTGTTACTTAGTGTATTTATTCCTCTTGTTATTATTTTTCTATTTTCTCTCTGCATTGTTGGGAAGGGCCTGTAAGTAAGTATGTCACTGTTAGTTTACACCTGTTAATGAAGCACCTGTTAATGAAGCACCTGTTAATGAAGCATTTGACAAATACAATTTGATTTGTGTTGAATGCTGTAGCGGTGCGTGAGTAAAATCAGTGGGGAAGCCAAGTATATTGTATTATTGACTGTATGTTTGTTTACTCCATGTGTAACTCTGTTGTTGTTGTTTGTGTCCACTGCTTTGCGTTATCTTGGCCAGGTCGCAGTTGTAAATGAGAACTTGTTCTCAACTAGCCTACCTGGTTAAATAAAGGTGAAATCATTTATTTATTTTTAAGTCAGGGGGGAAAAGCCATATTACAACCGATGTGTTGTGATAATTGCGTTGTTTGTTCTATAACCTGTTAGTTCATATGCCTTGCCACCGTGATATAAAGGCCTGAAGGCTGAGACAATAAGAAGACACAGTGGTAGAATTGATTCAAACACACCTTTGTTTCATTACAAAACCAGAGAACAACATCTGTCTGATGAAGTCCACAAAGCAAATATTGCATGTAACAAACAGCTACATGACCTGCTGCAGGGGTCAAGAAAGTGAATGTTTCTGACATTTTTCAGACTTCAAAACAACTTGATTTAGAACCACGGAGAATTTTACCGCAAGTCGCCCAAAACGTTTCCTCCACTCGGGCACCATTTCAACTGTAATGAATACTCAGGGAGAGAAAGGTGTAGACTCACGCGCAGAGCGCGGCAGGTGTTTATTTCACCTTCACAGGGTGCGTGCAAGTTGAAAAAAGGTCGCAGTTGCAAATGAGAACTTGTTCCCAACTAGCCTACCTGGTTAAATAAAGGTGGAATAAATTCGTGCAGGAAATCTACAGGGAGTTTTGAGAGAAGGGGTTCCACCTTTCTAGTCCAACGGCCTGGTGTAGTATCATCTAGAGGGCCAAAGTAGTGGGATGGGTGTAGGGTTAGATCGTGGTGCAATTTAAATGCCTCCTTCTTTTTGTTAGAAATGTGCAATCTGCACTCCGACCTGCGAAAGGCAGCAATACGCAACACGGGGTCTAGTCAGCCGGAAATGAACACGAAGATAAAGGAGGGATCCGCCATTTCAGTAGCTACGATGAGACCCACTTCTAGTAAACATTGAAGGGGAGGGGGGGCATCATTTTAACACATTTTTTTGCTAAATAAGTATTTAGTTAGCTATCGGGTCACCCGTGAGCGAAGGTAAAAACGAGTCCTCTAAAGGTTAGCGGAAAGCAGGGAAAGGGGCGGAAGATGGCGGTCGACAAACGAGATGAGAAAGGTACGTAACGTTAATCGCAGTAGTTTATGATTTTCTATGGGCTTATTTTTTTGGACCTACACTTGTCCCCTAGCCTTCCCGACTCTAGGATGACTCCCATTGTTAGGGCGGAGACATGAGCATCATTATATACATCTCTCTGGCTGTGTTTCTAACCATCCTTTGTGCCAGGTGTGATATCCCTCCTAAATAGCTCGGGATAATCTTCCTATAAACTCAGTAAGGCCAGCAGGCTAGTCTTTAAAACAAAACATATGTGTAACTGTTATAGAAGTTTTATTGTCCATTTTTGTTTGGTATTTAAACGCCACTTTAAACGCGTACATGATACTGCAACAACATTTCCCCATGGGGACAATGAAGTCAGTAATTAATGAAGTTTTGTCAACGACGCGAGTTTCTCCCAACTGGTTAACGTTACCACGTTTCGATAGCTAGTTAACGAGTTATAATACTCATTTGGTTACTAGATACTAGTTTTACTGTTATAGCTAATTAGCAAAGAAAACAGCACCACAGTTTCTAAAAACCAGATGTGCGAGACCACCGGGAACGCTGGCCAAGCAGACCAGGGCAAACAATGTGCAATTCTGGGCCCCTCCGACTGTCTCATTTGTTCCTTCATTAACACCCTCCTCGACTGTCCCATTGGTTCCTTCATTAACACCCCCCTCGACTGTCCCATTGGTTCCTTCATTAACACCCCCCTCGACTGTCCCATTGGTTCCTTCATTAACACCCCCCTCGACTGTCCCATTGGTTCCTTCATTAACACCCCCCTCGACTGTCCCATTGGTTCCTTCATTAACACCCTCCTCGTCTGTCCCATTGGTTCGAATGCGAAAATGTATGCACTCACTACTGTAAGTTGCTCTTGTTGCTCATCCCCATACTGTTTTTATTTATTTACTTTTCTGCTCTTCTGCACACCAATATCTCTACCTGTACATGACCATCTGATCATTCATCACTCCAGCGTTAATCTGCAAAATTGTAATTATTTGCCTACCTCCTCATGCCTTTTGCACACATTGTATATAGACTCCCCCTTTTTTTCTACTGTGTTATTGACTTGTTAATTGTTTACCCCATGTGTAACTCTGCGTTGTCTGTTCACACTGCTATGCTTTATCTTGGCCAGGTCGCAGTTGCAAATGAGAACTTGTTCTCAACTAACCTACCTGGTTAAATAAAGGTGTTCTCAACTAGCCTACCTGGTTAAATAAAGGTGTTCTCAACTAGCCTCCCTGGTTAAATAAAGGTGAAATAAAAATAAAATAAAAATGAGAGCGTTCGCTAAATTACTAAAATGTGTGAACTTCCTCCCCTCAAGCACCCCATTGGTTCCTGCATGAACACCCCCCCCCCCCCCCCCCATCACCCCTGTCAACAGAACTATGGGAAAACGTTGCCTGACGGGCGGGGGCGAAGGACACTGTCTGCCGGTCACCCCCGCCTCCCACTAGCACAACACTGTGTGTTAGTTGCTAGTTAAGGACACGTTAGCTAGCATGCTTGTTAGCTAACAGTGTCGACACAGATTTGGTCTTGCCTGCTCTGTGTACCGGACTAGCTGGCTAAGCTAGCACACAGTGTCCTAAGCTCCCACCTGCCCTTGCTGTCATTAACATAACTGCGGGAAAGCAGTACCAGACAGGTGGGGACGAAGGACACTGTCTACCGGTGCACAGCCAGCTAGCTACTGTTGTCGCCCCCGCTCCTACTGTTGCCCACATGCAGGAACGCCCTAGAAATGCAGGCCGCAATTTCACCCTTCTAGACCAGGTCGGGGTTTAAGGTTTAGAAATCACAGCATGGGGCTGCATTTATTGTAGCTGGAGGTTTTAACAAAGCAAATTTGAGGAAAACGTTACCAATTGGCCCAGGGTCGTCCGGGTTTGGCCGGTGTAGGCCTTCATTGTAAATAAGAACAACTTCTTAACTGACACGTCTAGTTAAATAAAGGTTAAATTTTAAATGGAAAAATTAATACAAATAATTTGATACCATGGATAGATGGCAGCATTCGCGCTGACCTGAAAGCGTAAACCACTGCATTTAACCATGGCAAGGTGACTGGGAATATGATCGAATACACAGGAAATAACTAACATTTTTGTAAGGCAATCAAACAGCCAAAATGTCAGTACAAAGACAGTGGAGTCGCAATTCAACGGCAGGTAGCCTAGTGGTTCGATCGTTGGACTAGTAACCAAAAGGTTGCAAGGTCGAATCCCCGAGCCGACAAGGTACAAATCTGTCGTTCTACCCCTGAACAAGGCAGTTAACCCGCTGTTTTGTGAACGTGACCCTTAGCTAAAGTTTAAAAAGCTAAAGTGTTTTTTTATAAAGAGTGCAGGGGCTATTTGAGTTAATGTGCATAGAGAAGACATTGAAAACAACATCAATGAACTGTCTGGGTTAGTTATTAGTGATGCACCAATATCACAGTTTTGGCCGATACCGATATCCAATATTTTCCTTGCCAAAAAAACCACAATACCGATATTAAACATTTTAGCAGCCTTTTAAACGTTCTAGGACAGTTAAATAGTTAACACACACACATGGACGCAGCGGTCTAAGGCACTGCATCTCAGTTCAAGAGGCGTCACTACAGCCCCTGGTTCGAATCCAGGGTGTATTACATCTGGTCGGGATTGGGAGTCCCATAGGGCAGCGCACAATTTGCCCAGCGTCATCCGGGCCATCGTTGTAAATAAGAATTTGTTCTTTAACTGACTTGCCTAGTTTATAAGACAGTTCTTATTTGATTAATGGTGGTCGGACCCATCTGTGAAGCTAGCCACAAAAAGGATTACCCACAAGTGGACTTTGCAGTTAGCCTTCAAAATAAAAGTATGGCATAATTCTACTATTTATTATTTTGCATCACTGTCAATGACATTCTTTTATTTTGAAGGCAAACCGCAAATTCCACTTGTGTCTAATTCTTATTGTGGCTAGCTTATTGTGTCGAGCCTCACTAGCCAGATGAAGCTAGCTGGCTGCTTATAACGTTAACTTTGGGCAACAGGGTTAAGTAGCTGGCTAGCTATTTATTTTCATGAACTGAAGTTCAATTTCAATAGTCAAACAACAAGTGGCAACCTAGCTAAATCTTACAAGGATTCCTAAATCATTACTAAGAATAATGAAAAGGACTGCAGGCTGGTTGTATTGGTGCTAGCTAGGTACCAAGCTAAAGCTAGTTCCCCCATAAAGACATTGTGGGCGAGGTTAGGAATGCTGTGTTTGCACGTGTAGCGCTACATTTTACGTGGCGTCATTACGTCATGTACCTTCGTTATATAGGTCTGCACGTCAGCTTTGGCATCGGTTTTGTACATCGGGCATTAAACTAGACATCGGTGATGTTGGTATTTTTAGCTAATATCGGCCGATACGATATGTTCACCGATATATCGTGCATCCCAATTTGGTTATATATATTTTTGGTTTTTACCCTCTGGCCATAGCTAGCTATTCAGTTATTAGTTAGCTAGCTATTAGCTACAGAGATGGTTAACAGAACCAATCGCGTCTTATTAGCTAGCTAAAGTTAGCTAAATGAGATCAAGCAGAACTGTGCAACTCGATTGTGCACCCCCTAGCTCTAGCTGAGACCAGAGGCTTGGATGACTTGTCTCCTGTGGCGCTATCTAGTTTGATGATGATAATAATAATATCTAAAAACCATTGATTAGCCCTGTACGCAGGCAAGAAGGCCAGTCCAAACATCAGCTCACTAGGCCATAGGTGCTTAACTCTGTTGTGCACACACTAATACTACTAATTATAAACCACTAATGCTACGTCTCAAATAGCATCCTGTTCCCGTAATCTGGGCTGCCCAATCCAGGTCCTCCTGTTTTTTTCCTTTCTTTCTACTAGTAGTTAATTGCACTCACCTGGTGCCCCAGGTCTGAATTAGTCCCTGGTTTTACAAAGCGAGGATGAAAACCAGAAGTGTTTCGGCCCTACAGGACCTGGAATGGGCAGCCCTGCTCTACATAGGGCACTAGTTCTGACCAGAGCTCTATGGGCCTTGATCAAATGTAGTAGAGTTTCTATTAAAGTGTGGTTGAATCTGTCGTCCCAGACGGAGAGCTCAACGCGCTGGATGACATCCTCACCGAGGCCCCTGACCAGGATGACGAGCTCTATAACCCTGAGAGTGAACAGCACGTCAACCAGAAAAAAGGTACCTTTTTTTTTTTTACCACACAGTTCTGAGAATTGGCATATTTAAAAGCCTATATTGGTTAGCCTGTTTGTGCCGTCAATGCTAAATCCACTCATAGTAATCATTCTGGTTTGTAATGGCGCTGGCAAGAGCACAAACTGATGGTTGAATAAGGGTGCACGCGTAAAATAAAAATTAAACCCTGATGCTTCTTACTACTTTTAGCTATTACTGAATTCAGTATCGAATCAATCCCAAATAGACCCAAGAGAACTAAACAGACCAGGTTAGATATGGACCTTTTTAATATTTGAAGATGAATGACTTTTCCCGCCCTCCAGGGTCTAAGAGGAAGAACAACCGAGGGGATAACCACGTGCTGAAGCGTCTGCGACCCACGGCTCACACCACCGCCAGACAGGCTACTAAGAGATCAGCCCCTTCGGCTGGGGCCAGCGGGGAAAAGCCAGTCAACTCCAGGAGGGGACGGCACCCCTCCGAGTACAATACTGATAGTTACTATGAGGACAGGAAGACCCATCCTATAAGAGATGGTGGGGCGCAGAGAGGGGAGCCTCCCAAAGCAGCCCACCCTGACAAGCCCCTTGGCCGCAGGAAGACCCATCCTATGAGAGATGGTGGGGCGCAGAGAGGGGAGCCTCTCAAAGCAGCCCACCCTGACAAGCCCCTGGGCCGCAGGAGAGAGACAGACAGACACAGGATCATGCCTGAGCTCACCACTGAGGTAGGAGCTGCTTTACCAAGGATTATGGGGGGGGGAATTACTTTAGCATAGCTGCAGAGCTGTTCAATTCTGGTCCTGGTGGGCATGAAAAGTTTCCACCTGGTAGATATTCACCTACTGTCCACAAGTGAAAACCTTCCAGGGTAGCCATTGAACAGCACATAGTATTTAACTTAATCCAAGCCACACATTGTTTCTGTCCCAAAATCAAGTAGTAAATGGCTTCATTTCCATCCGGTGACCACAGCTATTTGGCCGGGAGCCACAAGTATATGAGCTTACAATGAAAAAGCAAGATGCTCGGGGACGATGGCCTTCTAGGCAGAGTTGCAAAGAAAGAGCCATATTTCAGACTGGCCAATAAAAATAAAATATTAAGATGGGCAAAAGAACACAGACACCGGACAGAGGAACTCTGACTAGAAGTCCAGCATCCCGGAGTCGCCTCTTCACTGTTGACGTTGAGACTGGTGTTTTGTGGGTACTATTTAATGAAGCTGCCAGTTGAGGACTTGTGAGACGTATGTTTCTCAAACTAGACACACTAATGTACTTGTTATTTCGCTAGCTTTAAATTCCGTAATTTTACTCCATCTTGCATTAGTGAACTCTCACTCCACACCTATAAGTGTGGAGCTCAACGCTACACCTTGAGCCATTTTGATTGGCCAACATAACCAACAGGCTACACACGTGTAGGCCACCAGTCAGCCACCAGTCAGCCACCAGTCAGCTACCAGTTGTTGTTTTTATGGGCTGCTCATCATAAAAACAAAAGGCTAAATTGAAAAGTTTGTTTTTATTAAATTAATCATTTGAAATGTTATGTCCTTGTATGTAACATTGTCACATATTTTAGGCCTATAGGAAAGTTGGACGCTACCGGCATCTTCTCACATTTCAAAGTGTTTTAGTCTGTAATTAACATTGTTTTGCGAACAGTAATTTAACAGATTCAACATTTCTACATGCCGTGTTGCGTTATTCAAATGTGGTAACTTTATAACATGAGTGGCGCTAACATGATACAGTCCAGACTCCCAGTGGTTCCTCGGGACAGACTCCCGGTGGTTCCTCGGGACAGACTCCCGGTGGTTCCTCGGGACAGGCTCCCGGTGGTTCCTCGGGACAGGCTCCCGGTGGTTCCTCGGGACAGGCTCCCAGTGGTTCCTCGGGACAGGCTAGAGTCAGAATGAGAGAGTCGTCGACGTGAGACACATTTTGACATAAGTACAAAAAGTTGAGTACCGAACCGTTTTTAATGTTCTGGTATCGAGAAGAAAGAAAAGCTTTGGTATACCATGCAACACTAGTCCATCTGTTCTGTAGAGACTGAGGGTTAGGTTACTGATGTCCTTCCTCTGTAGAGACTGAGGGTTAGGTTACTGATGTCCCTCTGTGTTCTGTAGAGACTGACGGTTAGGTTACTGATGTCCATCTGTTCTGTTGTCTAGAAGCCGAGCCCTCCCAGCGAGGAGGGCAGGGTCAGCCCCTCTAAGGAAGCAGCAGAAGAAGAGGGGGCATCAGACCAGGAGACAGGCAGCACGGCCGAGTCCTCCGAGGGACACCGATCCAACATGGAGGGAGAGGAAGATGAAGAGGAGGAAGAGTATGAGGTGCAGGAAGTGGATCAGAGAGCCAAGCGTGCTCCAAATGATTACAACATTCGCAGTGAAGTCAGCGACTCCCAGTCTGAGTCTGAGTCCTTCTCTGAGGGGGAGTCTGTTCTCTCCGGCTCTGCCTCTGAGGCTTCAGGTAAAAAACACCTGCTCAACATTCACGTGGGCTATGTCCCAATTTATCTGTTACCAAGTGTGCACTTGTTCACTTCCCTTCATGGATTAAGAAGGAAATGACTGAAATAAGAAAATGGTGGGAACTCCCCTCTAGTCTATTTGCTTACACCAATTCAATGGTTGATACATTTGTGGGAAGTAGTGAACAAGTGTACAATTCAGGAAGAAGAGATTATTGGGACACTCTCTTAGGCTTTATGAAAATATGAAATTGTGAATTTACACTTTTGATGTAAAAATGACCCAAACCAAACCAGAACTACCCAAAAAATATTTAGTATGGTGAACCTGTTAACGGAAAAGCCCCGGTCAGCCGTTCGATGTGAGTTGTCAACTCCGGTAACCTACACCGCTCTGCCTGTTAAAAAAAACTCTTACATTTCCAGCAAATTACACGGGTTGTCCCTCAATGAATAAAGCCTATCATTTCCCATGCAGATGTAGCCTACCGATATTAGAACAGGGAATAGGGTAGGTCTACCTCTCGTTGGCCTCGGCAGCTCCGTCTCCCGCACTGGTAGGACAGTTATATGACTTATAGGTCCGTGTCAGACTCAGTTACACGCAAACAAGTTTGATAAGGCTGAAAGAGACTCCGTTACACGCAGACAAGTTTGATAAGGCTGAGGGAGACTCCGTTACACGCAGACAAGTTTGATAAGGCTGAGGGAGAGGACTCATCAATTCAGTCACAACAGATTAGAGGAATAAGGCTGAAGGAGAGGACTCATCAATTCAGTCACAACAGATTAGAGGAATAAGGCTGAAAATCATTAGTCAACTGGCGATTCATACCATTGGAATAGGTTTTGTTAGCGATGCACCCTTTTGGATCGGTCTGGGCTCCCGCAAACTGATGCACTAGCGTCTTAAACATTAGAATCGGGGAACGATGCATATCTGTGAGTTGTTATATCCTTTTTTATGTCTTTTCATTGCTGAAGAATCAATGTATCGATCTTTCTCTTGTTCTCAGTGTTGTTGTTTTGCTATGAATAAGGTATATGAAATTGGGGCGGCAGGGTAGCCTAGTGGTTAGAGTGTAGAGGCGGCAGGTAGCCTAGTGGTTAGAGTGTAGAGGCGGCAGGGTAGCCTAGTGGTTAGAGTGTAGAGGCGGCAGGGTAGCCTAGTGGTTAGAGTGTAGAGGCGGCAGGGTAGCCTAGTGGTTAGAGTGTAGAGGCGGCAGGTAGCCTAGTGGTTAGAGTGTAGAGGCGGCAGGTAGCCTAGTGGTTAGAGTGTAGAGGCGGCAGGGTAGTCTAGTGGTTAGAGTGTAGAGGCGGCAGGGTAGCCTAGTGGTTAGAGCGTTGGACTAGTAACCGGAAGGTTGTGAGTTCAAACCCCTGAGCTGACAAGGTACAAATCTGTCGTTCTGCCCCTGAACAGGAAGTTAACCCACTGTTCCTAGGCCGTCATTGAAAATAAGAATTTGTTCTTAACTGACTTGCCTGGTTAAATAAAGGTAAAATAAAAATAAATATAAAATTTTACATGTATTTGAAAACTGTGTGGTGTTCTCCAGGTTCTGAGACAACGCATGAGAAACTGTCATCGTCTGTCCGCGCCGTCCGCAAGAACCAGAACAGCAAGCTGAAGTACGTCATACGAGACGCCCGCTTCTTCATGATCAAGAGCAACAACCATGAGAACGTGTCCCTGGCCAAGGCCAAGGTATCTTAAAGGGATGCTGGGAAATTCTGGCATACATATACCAGTGTTCTACTTCCCCAGAGTCAGATACCATTTTCATGTCTTTGTGTGCAGTATAAAAGAAGTTAGCAATGTTACTGTATCTATAGACTTCCAGTCGTTGCGCTAGTTAGCATTGGCTCGTGAAACTACTACGGACGTTGTATGTCTGTGCACTATAGAATGCTATAAGTAGAACAGGGGGCCTTGCATGCCAGGATTTCACAGTATGCCTTTAACTCAGAAGCTACGCACCAAATGGCACCCTACTCCCTACGTAGTGCACTGCTTGTGACCGAAGGTATTGCCGTGGTTAAAAGTAGTGCATTATATAGTGAATACAGTGGTGTCGGGGGAGGTCGGGTGGTGTCGGGGAGGTAACCATAGTCTCTTAGGAAGACTGTACAAAACACTGTCATGCCTTTTCAACTGCAGAAAATGTACCGAATAAAAGTTGGTGTGAAAATGTTTCACCATGTTGAATACAAGCAAACCGGTTGGATGTTTACTTTGTTATTTCCAGGGTGTGTGGTCCACTTTGCCTGTTAATGAGAAGAAGCTGAATGCTGCCTTCCGGTCCGATCGCAGTGTCATCCTGGTCTTCTCAGTCAAGGAGAGTGGCAAGTTCCAAGGTGAAGTTCACATGGTTAATATGCATGTATGTGTTTCATTCATCCAGCAGAAGTGCCGAGGCTCCCCCAGGACTGGAGCTTTCCCAATGTTGTGTAAATGTTGATCGCCTTTTTGACTCCAGAAAGCGGCAAGATGGCGAGACAAAGTCTCGTGAACTGAATGTGTCCTCCTGTGTGTGTAGGTTTTGCCAGGCTGTCCTCTGAGTCTCATCATGGAGGGTCTCCCATCCACTGGGTCCTGCCTGCTGGGATGAACGCCAAGATGCTGGGTGGGGTGTTCAAGATCGACTGGATCTGCAGGTAAGGCCTAAACCATGCCTTTTTATAATGTGGTAGCTAGAATTCAAATGTAACTTCAGACAAAATTAATTACAGGACAATTTCCCTAGTCCTAGACTGAAAGAACTCTATGGATAATCTCCATATAATTTTTATTTTACCTTTTTTATTTTACTAGACAAGTCAGTTAAGAACAAATATTTTCTTATTTTCAATGACGGCCTAGGAACAGTGGGTTAACTGCCTGTTCAGGGGCAGAACAACAGATATGTACCTTGTCAGCTCGGGGATTTGACCACTAGGCTACCCTACGCTCTAACCACTAGGCTACCCTACGCTCTAACCACTAGGCTACCCTACGCTCTAACCACTAGGCTACCCTACGCTCTAACCACTAGGCTACCCTACGCTCTAACCACTAGGCTACCCTACGCTCTAACCACTAGGCTACCCTACGCTCTAACCACTAGGCTACCCTACGCTCTAACCACTAGGCTACCCTACGCTCTAACCACTAGGCTACCCTACGCTCTAACCACTAGGCTACCCTACGCTCTAACCACTAGGCTACCCTACGCTCTAACCACTAGGCTACCCTACGCTCTAACCACTAGGCTACCCTACGCTCTAACCACTAGGCTACCCTACGCTCTAACCACTAGGCTACCCTACGCTCTAACCACTAGGCTACCCTACGCTCTAACCACTAGGCTACCCTACGCTCTAACCACTAGGCTACCCTACGCTCTAACCACTAGGCTACCCTACGCTCTAACCACTAGGCTACCCTGCCCCCCCTAAAGAGCTTTTAACCGCCCCTTGGTGTTTTGTCGTCCCAGACCTGTTTTTAAGACTTCTGCATCCTGCTCTAAAACATTTTTGTTTTCAGACGGGAGTTGCCGTTCACTAAAACGGCTCACCTCTCCAACTCGTGGAACGAACACAAGCCTGTAAAGATCGGCCGAGACGGACAGGTAAACATTATTGATTAATCATTTCTATCCATGAGCCAGTCGCAGTGCCGGACCGCGTATTGGACCCCTGGGCATGGGTTGAAAAACCCCGCCCTGTGACCTTCCATTCTATTTGTCCCCACATCTGTCTCCTCCTCTAATTCACATCCTATATACACTACGTGACCAATAGTATGTGGACATCTACTTGTCAAACATCTCATTCCAAAATCATGGGCATTAATATGGAGTTGGTCCTCCCCATTGCTGCTATAACAGCCTCCACTCTTCTGGGAAGGATTTCCACTAGATGTTGGAACATTGCTGCTATAACAGCCTCCACTCTTCTGGGAAGGCTTTCCACTAGATGTTGGAACATTGCTGCTATAACAGCCTCCACTCTTCTGGGAAGGCTTTCCACTAGATGTTGGAACATTGCTGCTATAACAGCCTCCACTCTTCTGGGAAGGCTTTCCACTAGATGTTGGAACATTGCTGCTATAACAGCCTCCACTCTTCTGGGAAGGCTTTCCACTAGATGTTGGAACATTGCTGCTATAACAGCCTCCACTCTTCTGGGAAGAATTTCCACTAGATGTTGGAACGTTGCTCCCGAGTGGCTCAGCGGTCTATGGCACTGCATCTCAGTGCAAGAGGCGTCAATACAGTCCCTGGTTCGAATCCAGGCTGTATCACATCCGACCGTGATGGGGAGTCCCATAGGGCGGTGCACAATTAGCCCATCCGGGGGCCGTTATGGTGAATAAGAGTTTGTTCTTAACTAGTTAAATAAAGTTTAAATAAATGTTAAATAAAAACAATTCTGTGGGGTCTCCATTCAGCCACGAGCATTAGTGAGGTGTTCGATGGGGTTGAGTTCAGGGCTCTGTGTTAGCCAGTCAAGTTCTTCCACACCAATCTTGACAAACCATTTCTGTATGGACCTCGCTTTGTGCAATGGGGCATTGTCACGCTGAAACAGGAAAGGGCCTTCCTCAAACTGTTGCCACAAAGTTGGAAATATAGAATGTCATTGTATGCTGTAGCGCTAAGCTTTCCCTCCACTGGGGCCTAGGCCAAACCATAAAAAAACAGCCTCAGACCATTATTCCCCCTCCACCAAACTTTACAGTTGGCATTTGGGCAGTTAGTATTCTCCTGGCATCCGCCAAACCCAGATTCGTCCGTTAGACTGCCACAAGGTGAAGTGTGATTCATCACTCCAGAGAAGGTGTTTCCACTGCTTCAGAGTCCAATGGCAGTGAGCTTTACACCACTCCAGACCACGCTTGGCATTGCTCATGGTGATCTTAGGCTTGTGTACGGCTGCTCCGCCATGGAAACCCATTTCGTGAAGCTCTCCAAACGGTTCTTGTGCAAAAGTTACTTCCAGAGGCAGTTTGGAACTCGGTAGTGAGTGTTGCAACTGAGGACAGACGATTTTTACTTGCTTCAGCACTCTGCGGTCCCGTTCTGTGAGCTTGTGTGGCCTACGACTTCGCGGCTGAGCCGTTTTTGGTCCTAGACATTTCCACTTCACAATAACAGCACTTGCATTTGACCGGCGCAGCTCTAGCAGGGCAGAAATTTGCCAAACTAACTTGTTGGAAAGATGGCATCCTATGACTGTGCCACGTTAACAGTCACTGAGCTCTTCAGTAAGGTCACTGTTTGTCTATGGAGATTGCATGGCAGTGTGCTTGATTTTATACACCTGTCAGCAACGGTTGTGGCTGAAATGGCCGAATCCATTAAGTTTAAATATATCTGTATCTATCGGTCTCCTCTAATTCACCTCTTTATACAGAGCCTTCACAAAGTATTCACATCCCTTTTATTATGACACGCTTAAATAAGTTCAGGAGTAAACATGTACTTAAGAAGTTGCATGGACTCTGTGTGCCATAATAGTGTTTAATATGAGTTTTGAATGACTACCTCATCTCTATACCTCACACAAATACAATTAATCTGTAAGTCCCTCAGTCAAGCAGTGAATTTCAAATGGATTCAACCACAAAGACCAGGTAGATTTGTCAATGCCTTGCAAAGAAGGGCACTATTGGTAGATTTAAAAAAAATATATATATACACACACACACACACACAGTGGGGTAAAGAAGTATTTAGTCAGCCACCAATTGTGCAAGTTCTCCCACTTAAAAAGATGAGAGGCCTGTAATTTTCATCATAGGTACACTTCAACTATGACAGACAAAATGAGAAAAATCACATTGTTGTATTTTTTATTAATTAATTAGCAAATTATGGTGGAAAATAAGTATTTGGTCACCTACAAACAAGCAAGATTTAAACCATTTTGAATTCCGTCTATAACACGACAAAAAGTGGAATAAGTCAAGGGGTATGAATACTTTCTGAAAGCACCATCTAGCCAATGAAGAGAACATACTATCCATCCTCCTGAAGTGCTGACCTGCTGCACCCTCGACAACCACTTATTATTATTATTATTATTATTATTGGACCCTGCTGGTCATCTATGAACATTTGAACACCTTGGCCATGTTCTGTTATAATCTCCACCCGGCACAGCCAGAAGAGGACTGGCCACCCCTCAGAGCCTGGTTCCTCTCTAGGTTTCTTCCTGGGTTTTGGCCTTTCTAGGGAGTTTTTCCTAGCCTCCGTGCTTCTACACCTGCATTGCTTGCTGTTTGGGGTTTTAGGCTGGGTTTCTGTACAGCACTTTGAGATATCAGCTGATGTAAGAAGGGCTTTATAAATACATTTGATCCCTTGTCTCGCTAACTATTCACTGTCATGCAAATTACCCTAAAGAATGACTGGCGGCTAACCAATTAACGGTTAACTGATAATAGTTTGGAGTGAATAGTTAAGACTAACTAACTAACTTGAATTTAGATTCACAGAGAGATTCTATGGGTTGATCTACTAATCTGTCTCCCCCCCCCCCCCCCCCCCCCCCCCTTCCGGCAGGAAATGGAGCCAGGGTGTGGAATGCAGCTGTGTGTGACGTTCCCCCAGGACGAGAGCATTAACTTGTTTCAAGTTATTCATAAAATGCGACACAAGAGGAGGATGCCTTCGGAGCCGCGCTCTCGAGGACGCACGCCGTACAGAGAGCCCACCCGAGGTGACCTGGGAAGGTTAGACATTGTTATTTAGACTGCTAGTGAGCTCTTGTGATGACGGAGCGGTTCTGATATGATCATCTAACCATCCTTCCCAGAGTTCTCTGCTCTCATCACATCCCCACGAAGAAGGGTACCTGAAATCCTCTGGGCTGCTGCCTAGGACTGTTTATAGCAGCTCTGAGGAGGATAGATCTATCTGTGGCCCAGCGCTAACCACGGTGTCTCTGCGGCCCAGCGCTAACCACGGTGTCTCTGCGGCCCAGCGCTAACCACGGTGTCTCTGCGGCCCAGCGCTAACCACGGTGTCTCTGCGGCCCAGCGCTAACCACGGTGTCTCTGCGGCCCAGCGCTAACCACGGTGTCTCTGCGGCCCAGCGCTAACCACGGTGTCTCTGCGGCCCAGCGCTAACCACGGTGTCTCTGCGGCCCAGCGCTAACCACGGTGTCTCTGCGGCCCAGCGCTAACCAGGGTACTAGTAGTTTGAGTCTGGTTTGTTTCTGTCTGCACGTGGTGGTGATGTGTAAAGAAACCGGTTTTAATTTGGGGGTCTTGATCTTTCCCTGTAATGAATACAGTCTCAATTTGAACCCCCTCACTACTTATTAAACCACCAATGTTTTAGTTGAGTTTATACACACTTTTCAATAGTCCATAGGTTCCCTGCTTGAATGCATTTCTCTAGGTAAGTTGTTTTAAATTGGTTCCCACAGTATTTTCTTTCTATCCTGGGAAGATGAACTTAATCATGTAAGGGTACCTGGGAACCTGGTCATGTAAGGGTACCTGGGAACCTGGTCATGTAAGGGGACTTGGGAACCTGGTCATGTAAGGGGACTTGGGAACCTGGTCATGTAAGGGGACTTGGGAACCTGGTCATGTAAGGGGACTTGGGAACCTGGTCATGTAAGGGGACTTGGGAACCTGGTCATGTAAGGGGATCTTCTGTTGGAAGTTAGGTGGTTAGGGAAACCTAAAGGACTAGGACAGGAGTGTTTCCATACCCCGACCTAAAGGGCAGGAGTGTTAGTTAGGAGGAGACCCAGAGGCAGAGTGATACAAACCCACCTCTTTCCCTTTTTAAGGCCTTAATGAACAGAGAATGACACCACAAGGAAGGGAAAATCTAAGCCAAAGCGGGTCGGTCACCTTTTGGTTTATAAAACGGCCGAAGTGAAGCTCATCCTCCGGTTTTTGTTTTGATTGCAATGGACTCGATCAGCCCCTTCTCTGCCCTCTCAGCCCCTTCTCTGCCCTCTCAGCCAGGCCCCTCCCTTGTCATGTATTTGTGGCTGTAGACCCTAAACCATAAGATGGACTGTCTATATGAACTTTTGATTACTTAACGAGCAACGGTAACACAACTACAAGAAAGCGGTATGTTACCATTTTAACCAGCTCTTACTAATTTACCTGGTGACAGTTAACTCGGCTGTTTTTATGTCTCTTTTTTTTAAACTATCTGGTTGATTTTTAATTGAACATGGAAGGTGTGGCGTTTCAGTACGTACGTTGTTTTATGTTGATGGCTAGTCAGAAGCAGTGAATATGTACGGGATAATCAACTCCGGGCTTTATGGACTTGCATTATTTAGAACGTATAGAGCCCCGAGTCGATTATCCCTTTTATACCATGGCTATATAGAAATGTCTTTCAACATCCACTGAAGTAGCTAGCAAGTTTACTAGATAGTTAGAGTAGTAGCCGTGGTAACCAAACACTCGCTAGTGTTAGCTAACCAAACCATCAGTACTAGCTTGCTATTACGAAAATCAAATTCAACAATAACAATACTGTTTTCAATTAAACTTTTACTTTCAAAAGCTGCTTAAACAAAATATGTAAAAGTGAACTATAGCCATTGAATTCCACCATGCAAATATACTGTGCGTTATAGGGAAATAATGCACGCTCTAGAATGCCCTTCAAGCCAATCAGAAAGGAGTATTCAACAATGCCATGATATAAATTGGTTTAATTGTTATATTGATTGCTAGTCAGAAGCAATGACTGTACCTGTTTAATGCAGAGAATACAGTTTCTAGCTCGTTATTGGATAACGTAGAAATGTACTTTAAAACTGTCACAAGAATTTTCATAATCAGGCAGACTTATGCAAAAGATTAGTACTGTTTATTCAGAGAACGTTCTGAAGTCCGTTATACAAAGACATCCATTTTATAGCTGCGCACAAACAGTAGGTATCCTACGCACATACTACCACACAAACAGTAGGTATCCTACCCACATACTACCACACAAACAGTAGGTATATCCTACCCACATACTACCACACAAACAGTAGGTATCCTACGCACATACTACCACACAAACAGTAGGTATCCTACGCACATACTACCACACAAACAGTAGGTATCCTACGCACATACTTCCACACAAACAGTAGGTATCCTACACACACACTTCCACACAAACAGTAGGTATCCTACACACACACTTCCACACAAACAGTAGGTATCCTACACACACACTTCCACACAAACAGTAGGTATCCTACACACACACTTCCACACAAACAGTAGGTATCCTACACACACACTTCCACACAAACAGTAGGTGAGTTTTATCCTTCTCCGTAGTTCTCACCACTGTGTATCACTACCCAGCCGACAGTTCCATTCCCCCGAGATGAGGGAAACCTTGAAGTACTCCCTGTGCTCTCATAGGTTCCTCAGAGGCCTAGCCAGGTCGGTCCAAACACAGTTGAACTGTTCTCGTTTTTTTTCTTCGACCCACATACAAGTTCAAATCCTAAGCTACACCTTGCTCAGACAGTCTGTGTTTTTCCACTATACAGATACATTGTTTAACCTGCAAAATTATTCCGCCCCTTTACTTTCAGTGCAGCAAACTCTCTCCAGAAGTTCAGTGAGGATCTCTGAATGATCCAATGTTGACCTAAATGACCAATGATGATAAATACAATCCACCTGTGTGTAATCAAGTCTCCGTATAAATGCACCTTCACTGTGATAGTCTCAGAGGTCCGTTAAAAGCGCAGAGAGCATCATGAAGAACAAGGAACACACCAGGCAGGTCCGAGATACTGTTGTGAAGAAGTTTAAAGCCGGATTTGGATACAAAAAGATTTCCCAAGCTTTAAACATCCCAAGGAGCACTGTGCAAGCGATAATATTGAAATGGAAGGAGTATCAGACCACTGCAAATCTACCAAGACCTGGCCGTCCCTCTAAACTTTCAGCTCATGCAAGGAGAAGACTGATCAGAGATGCAGCCAAGAGGCCCATGATCACTCTGGATGAACTGCAGAGATCTACAGCTGAGGTGGGAGACTCTGTCCATAGGACAACAATCAGTCGTATATTGCACAAATCTGGCCTTTATGGAAGAGTGGCAAGAAGAAAGCCATTTCTTAAAGATATCCATAAAAAAGTGTTGTTTAAAGTTTGCCACAAGCCACCTGGGAGACACACCAAACATGTGGAAGAAGGTGCTCTGGTCAGATGAAACCAAAATGGAACTTTTTGGCAACAATGCAAAATGTTATGTTTGGCGTAAAAGCAACACAGCTCATCACCCTGAACACACCATCCCCACTGTCAAACATGGTGGTGGCAGCATCATGGTTTGGGCCTGCTTTTCTTCAGCAGGGACAGGGAAGATGGTTAAAATGGATGGGAAGATGGATGGAGCCAAATACAGGACCATTCTAGAAGAAAACCTGATGGAGTCTGCAAAAGACCTGAGACTGGGACGGAGATTTGTCTTCCAACAAGACAATGATCCAAAACATAAAGCAAAATCTACAATGGAATGGTTCAAAAATAAACATATCCAGGTGTTAGAATGGCCAAGTCAAAGTCCAGACCTGAATCCAATCGAGAATCTGTGGAAAGAACTGAAAACTGCCGTTCACAAATGCTCTCCATCCAACCTCACTGAGCTCGAGCTGTTTTGCAAGGAGGAATGGGAAAAAATTTCAGTCTCTCGATGTGCAAAACTGATAGACATACCCCAAGCGACTTAAAGCTGTAATCGCAGCAAAAGGTGGCGCTACAAAGTATTAACTTAAGGGGGCTGAATAATTTTGCACGCCCAATTTTTCTGTTTTTGATTTGTTAAAGTTTGAAATATCCAATAAATGTCGTTCCACTTCATGATTGTGTCCCACTTGTTGTTGATTCTTCACAAAAAAATAGTTTTATATCTTTATGTTTATGAAGCCTGAAATGTGGCAAAAGTTCGCAAAGTTCAAGGGGGCCGAATACTTTCGCAAGGCACTGTAAATAACAGATGCCCCAAACATCTTCTTTAAAAATAAAAAAATATCTAACAAGGATGTACCTCAAGAGTTAAGCTACTGTAAACATCATGCTTAAGATGCATGGAACTAACTGGTGAATTAACTGTCTACAAGCAGTAAAATGACATTGAGAATATAATGGGTGATAGTCTGCTCAGTATAACTGTCATTGAGAATATAATGGGTGATAGTCTGCTCAGTATAACTGTCATTGAGAATATAATGGGTGATAGTCTGCTCAGTATAACTGTCATTGAGAATATAATGGGTGATAGTCTGCTCAGTATAACTGTCATTGAGAATATAATGGGTGATAGTCTGCTCAGTATAACTGTCATTGAGAATATAATGGGTGATAGTCTGCTCAGTATAACTGTCATTGAGAATATAATGGGTGATAGTCTGCTCAGTATAACTGTCATTGAGAATATAATGGTTGATAGTCTGCTCAGTATAGCTGTCTGTACGTGTTTAGGGTTTTTAAACTACGACTATCAACTTTTCTGGAGGTGGATATGACAGGCGATATAGCCTAAATCACCTTATTTCTCAATCTGTTAATTGTGTTATGGAATAATCTGTTCAGATTGCTTCAGAAATGTTTGTATTAGGATGTTAAAGGGCTGTGCTCTATCTGTTAGGGCTACTAGGATGTTGTACTGTATCTATGATGTTATAGGGCTACTGGGATGTTGTACTGTATCTATGATGTTATAGGGCTACTGGGATGTTGTGCTGTATCTATGATGTTATAGGGCTACTGGGATGTTGTGCTGTATCTGATGTTATAGGGCTACTGGGATGTTGTACTGTATCTATGATGTTATAGGGCTACTGGGATGTTATAGGGCTACTGGGATGTTGTACTGTATCTATGATGTTATAGGGCTACTGGGATGTTGTACTGTATCTATGATGTTATAGGGCTACTGGGATGTTGTGCTGTATCTATGATGTTATAGGGCTACTAGGATGTTGTACTGTATCTATGATGTTATAGGGCTACTGGGATGTTGTGCTGTATCTATGATGTTATAGGGCTACTGGGATGTTGTACTGTATCTATGATGTTATAGGGCTACTGGGATGTTGTGCTGTATCTATGATATTATAGGGCTACTGGGATGTTGTGCTGTATCTGATGTTATAGGGCTACTGGGATGTTGTGCTTTATCTTGTGTTTCCTTGTCTCAATTGTTTGCCTAATTCATGTAGGGGTCGGCCAGAGGAAAATGCCATTCCCAACAGGAAACGGCCGAGGATTGATTATCCAGCAGAGTTCCCACAGAGACCAGGTTACTATTACTACCATATGAATTGGTACAGTATGAAAATGATCTATGTCCCTAATGTCACCCTATTCCCTATATAGTGCACTACTTTAGACCAGAGCCCTATGGAACCCTATTCCCTATATAGAGTGCACTATTTTAGACCAGAACCCTATTCCCTATATATAGTGCACTACTTTAGACCAGAACCCTATTCCCTATATATAGTGCACTACTTTAGACCAGAGCCCTATGGAACCCTATTCCCTATATAGTGCACTACTTTAGACCAGAGCCCTATGGAACCCTATTCCCTATATAGTGCACTACTTTAGACCAGAGCCCTATGGAACCCTATTCCCTATATAGTGCACTATTTTTGACCTGCGCCTGCCCACCATTTGGGCACATAACTACTTATTGTATTGGGTACAGTATGTTTATTATAAGGACAGGAAATGCCAACCCGATGGTCAGTCATGAGCAGTAGATCTGCTGTGTTAGGAACAAACCATGGTGCTGAAAAGTGGAGTCGTCATTTATCAAACATTCCTACATTCATTACTAAATTATGCCGTATGTAAATTATTGGGATTTAACTGTCGCACACAACATATATATATATATATATAAATAAATAAATAAAATCATGTTTTCATTGATAATTCAGAGCCATATTATATCTGTAAGGGTGTGAACGAGCACCACAACCCCTGCCTGAAACTCTCCACATACTGTGGTAACACAAACACCCTCCGTTTACCCTCTGTGGTAACACAAACACCCTCCGTTTACCCTCTGTGGTAACACAAACACCCTCCGTTTACCCTCTGTGGTAACACAAACACCCTCCGTTTACCCTCTGTGGTAACACAAACACCCTCCGTTTACCCTCTGTGGTAACACAAACACCCTCCGTTTACCCTCTGTGGTAACACAAACACCCTCCGTTTACCCTCTGTGGTAACACAAACACCCTCCGTTTACCCTCTGTGGTAACACAAACACCCTCCGTTTACCCTCTGTGGTAACACAAACACCCTCCGTTTACCCTCTGTGGTAACACAAACACCCTCCGTTTACCCTCTGTGGTAACACAAACACCCTCCGTTTACCCTCTGTGGTAACACAAACACCCTCCGTTTACCCTCTGTGGTAACACAAACACCCTCCGTTTACCCTCTGTGGTAACACAAACACCCTCCGTTTACCCTCTGTGGTAACACAAACACCCTCCGTTTACCCTCTGTGGTAACACAAACACCCTCCGTTTACCCTCTGTGGTAACACAAACACCCTCCGTTTACCCTCTGTGGTAACACAAACACCCTCCGTTTACCCTCTGTGGTAACACAAACACCCTCCGTTTACCCTCTGTGGTAACACAAACACCCTCCGTTTACCCTCTGTGGTAACACAAACACCCTCCGTTTACCCTCTGTGGTAACACAAACACCCTCCGTTTACCCTCTGTGGTAACACAAACACCCTCCGTTTACCCTCTGTGGTAACACAAACACCCTCCGTTTACCCTCTGTGGTAACACAAACACCCTCCGTTTACCCTCTGTGGTAACACAAACACCCTCCGTTTACCCTCTGTGGTAACACAAACACCCTCCGTTTACCCTCTGTGGTAACACAAACACCCTCCGTTTACCCTCTGTGGTAACACAAACACCCTCCGTTTACCCTCTGTGGTAACACAAACACCCTCCGTTTACCCTCTGTGGTAACACAAACACCCTCCGTTTACCCTCTGTGGTAACACAAACACCCTCCGTTTACCCTCTGTGGTAACACAAACACCCTCCGTTTACCCTCTGTGGTAACACAAACACCCTCCGTTTACCCTCTGTGGTAACACAAACACCCTCCGTTTACCCTCTGTGGTAACACAAACACCCTCCGTTTACCCTCTGTGGTAACACAAACACCCTCCGTTTACCCTCTGTGGTAACACAAACACCCTCCGTTTACCCTCTGTGGTAACACAAACACCCTCCGTTTACCCTCTGTGGTAACACAAACACCCTCCGTTTACCCTCTGTGGTAACACAAACACCCTCCGTTTACCCTCTGTGGTAACACAAACACCCTCCGTTTACCCTCTGTGGTAACACAAACACCCTCCGTTTACCCTCTGTGGTAACACAAACACCCTCCGTTTACCCTCTGTGGTAACACAAACACCCTCCGTTTACCCTCTGTGGTAACACAAACACCCTCCGTTTACCCTCTGTGGTAACACAAACACCCTCCGTTTACCCTCTGTGGTAACACAAACACCCTCCGTTTACCCTCTGTGGTAACACAAACACCCTCCGTTTACCCTCTGTGGTAACACAAACACCCTCCGTTTACCCTCTGTGGTAACACAAACACCCTCCGTTTACCCTCTGTGGTAACACAAACACCCTCCGTTTACCCTCTGTGGTAACACAAACACCCTCCGTTTACCCTCTGTGGTAACACAAACACCCTCCGTTTACCCTCTGTGGTAACACAAACACCCTCCGTTCACCCTCTGTGGTAACACAAACTGCTGTATGGTTTGTAGATGTTGGAAGGGGGCCATTTATTTTTTATTTTATTTAACCTTTATTTAACCAGGTAGGCTAGTTGAGAACAAGTTCTCATTTGCAACTGCGACCTGGCCAAGATGAAGCATAGCAGTGTGAACAGACAACACAGAGTTACACATGGAGTAAACAATTAACAAGTCAATAACACAGTAGAAAAAAAAGAGTCTATATACATTGTGTGCAAAAGGCATGAGGAGGTAGGTGAATAATTACAATTTTGCAGATTAACACTGGAGTGATAAATGATCAGATGGTCATGTACAGGTAGAGATATTGGTGTGCAAAAGAGCAGAAGAGTAAATAAATAAAAACAGTATGGGGATGAGGTAGGTAAAAATGGGTGGGCTATTTACCGATAGACTATGTACAGCTGCAGCGATCGGTTAGCTGCTCAGATAGCAGATGTTTGAAGTTGGTGAGGGAGATAAGTCTCCAACTTCAGCAATTTTTGCAATTCGTTCCAGTCACAGGCAGCAGAGTACTGGAACGAAAGGCGGCCAAATGAGGTGTTGGCTTTAGGGATGATCAGTGAGACACCTGCTGGAGCGCGTGCTACGGATGGGTGTTGCCATCGTGACCAATGAACTGAGATAAGGCAGAGCTTTACCTAGCACGGACTTGTAGATGACCTGGAGCCAGTGGGTCTGGCGACGAATATGTAGCGAGGGCCAGCCGACAAGAGCATACAGGTCGCAGTGGTGGGTGGTATAAGGTGCATTAGTAACAAAACGGATGGCACTGTGATAAACTGCATCCAGTTTGCTGAGTAGAGTGTTGGAAGCAATTTTGTAGATGACATCGCCGAAGTCGAGGATCGGTAGGATAGTCAGTTTTACTAGGGTAAGTTTGGCGGCGTGAGTGAAGGAGGCTTTGTTGCGGAATAGAAAGCAGACTCTTGATTTGATTTTCGATTGGAGATGTTTGATATAGGTCTGGAAGGAGAGTTTACAGTCTAACCAGACACCTAGGTACTTATAGATGTTCACATATTCAAGGTCGGAACCATCCAGGGTGGTGATGCTGGTGCAGGCAGCGTACGGTTGAAAAGCATGCATTTGGTTTTACTAGCGTTTAAGAGCAGTTGGAGGCCACGGAAGGAGTGTTGTATGGCATTGAAGCTCGTTTGGAGGTTAGATAGCACAGTGTCCAAGGACGGGCCGGCCATGATCGTTCAGATAAGAAAGTGCAATGGCAAATTTTGATGACATTTCTGTAGAGCTGTGGGCAGAATGTTGTATTTTTCAATGATTCTGTTCAAACCATTAGATTGATGTTTCTATGGCCTACCTTGGTTTAGGCTCTGAGATCAATAGATTGATGTTTCTATGTGTTTTTATGGCCTGCCATTATTATAGTCCCGGGTGCGTCAAACACCTGTTTTGTGATTTGCTGTCAAAGTCTAAATGTATAAATACCGAGCTTTGGACAGCTGGTGCGCACAAGGTTTGGAGTATTTGTGTGTGTGCGCGACACCTTGATAAATGTGGCCACGGGAAATAAACAGAAAATGATGGCCGAAAATGAATACCACATGTATTCTTTGAATACGTACTGATTCAAGATCGTATTGACTTCTGGTGACTGACTATATCAGGACCAAACGTTTAGGAAACCAGAGCTAGTGTATCTACTGGTGACTGATTATATCAGGACCAAACGTTTAGGAAACCAGAGCTAGTATATCTTTGTAGACAGAGAGGTGTTACATCGGGACATAACTCGCCAGTCAGTGAATCAGCTTCTCTCTCTTCGCACAGGCTTTACACTGGACCCTCGCAACCCGCCAGTTGACCGGTAAGTACCTCACAACAGACTCACCTTTGACCCCAAATCTAAACCCTAGCCCATAGGCATGTGTGTAGCTTGGAGAGGATTGAGTAGGGTATAAGCAATACAGTAAACCTTTCACCTGGCCTATCAGGGCAAGACAAAGCTGGTACCATATTGCTTCCATCAACCCAGTCCTCTTAGTGCTCCACAAAGTGACAAGTGGTCGATTTTTAGGGAGTGGTGGTTCCTCTCCACCAATCATTCCCAAGTCTTCTTCTTTCCACCAATCATTTCCTTGCCCTTCCTCTCTCCACCAATCATTCCCAGCCCCTTGCCCTCCCCCAACCAATAATCAGTCAATATTTTTCCCCAAGGCGGTTCCCCACTGGAGTGAGGAGAGATGTTTTTCTCAATGGGGTGAGTTCAGGGGCACCCTGCTATTGATTTCAGTTACATATTAAACTGTCATTGATATTAACATGTGGTTCATTTGAGTCCCAGTCCTATTGATAGTAACATGTGGTTCATTTGAGTCCCAGTCCTATTGATAGTAACATGTGGTTCATTTGAGTCCCAGTCCTATTGATAGTAACATGTGGTTCATTTGAGTCCCAGTCCTATTGATAGTAACATGTGGTTCATTTGATCCCCAGTCCTATTGATAGTAACATGATGTGGTTCATTTGATCCCCAGTCCTATTGATAGTAACATGTGGTTCATTTGATCCACAGTCCTACAATGATTACATGAGAGAGTTCCACCACACCATTGGGCAGCCTACTCCTTGGCAAGGAATGGTATGTTAAAAATGATTTAGAATGTACATGTTACATGTTCTAGAATCTACAGTAGATGCTAAATGTTCTACAATCGGTCTTTGTCCCTAAGCAATTTGTATGTCTAGTCCTAAATGTGGGACTTGGTAAAAATGTCCATCTGATGCTAGTGGGAATTTATCATACCATCCTGGTCAGCAGCAGACCACCCTGCATCCCACTGCAGGCTTACTTCTGAAGCTAAGCAGGGTTGGTCCTGGTTGGTCCCCGAATAAGAGTAGGGGTGTCCCTCATATCATCACGGTCACCTAATTATCCCCAATTTACAATTGGCTTATTCATCCCCCTCTCCCGTGTTGCTATAAATGAGAATGTGTTCTCAGTCAACTTAAAAAAATAAAAAATAAGGGTCAAATAAAATATCAATCTCCCTCTTGCCTTCATTATGTGCTTTCAGTAAATTGACCTGATGTCTAAATATGCTCAATCTGAATGACTGATAGCGGGTGATCTTCATCTAGATTGGTTGATGCCAGTATCTGATGGTATGAAAGATATTTGTACTGTGCTAGATCAAACTGTGCTGAGAATTAAAGCAACTCGCCCCAGCTTTTCACCCTGAAAAATCTACTATTTACATATTATTCTAACAAATGCCCCTCGTAAGTTTATAGCCAATGGGGTATTTGCCAACGAGTTCAGTAACCATTGTCCCGTTTCCTGTATAAAAAATGTTAAACTTCCTAAATCTCACTTGCGCGTTATTACAAAGAGACATTGTAGGAATTTTATCCTCTCTGGATATGTAGGACGGTAGCGTCCCACTTGGCCAAAAGCCAGTGAAAATGCAGAGCGCCAAATTCAAATACATTACTATAAAATCTAACTTTCATGAAATCACATGTAAGAAACCAAATTAAAGCTACACCTGTTGTGAATCCAGCCAACATGTCAGGTTTCAAAAAGGCTTTTCGGCGAAAGCAAACTATGCTATTATCTGAGGATAGCACTTCCGTAAACAAAAGAGAGAAACCATATTTCATCCCTGCAGGCGCAACACAAAATGCAGAAATTAAAAATATAATTCATGCCTTTGACGAGCTTCTTTTGTTTGCACTCCAATATGTCCCATAAATGTCACAAATGGTCCTTTTGATCGATTAATCCGGTCCCTATATATCCAAAATGTCCATTTATTTGGCGCGTTTGATCCAGAAAAACACCGGTTCCAACTTGCGCAAAGTGATGACAAAATATCTCAAAAGTTACCTGTAAACATTGCCAAAACATTTCAAACTACTTTTGTAATACAACTTTAGGTATTTTTTTATGTAAATAATCGATAAAATTGAAGACTGGATGATCTGTGTTCATTACAGGAGGAAAACAAACTGTAGCTAGCTTTCTGGTCACGCGCCTCTATCAAACAGTACACATGAAGTGACCCTCGTTCAAGATGGCTGTACTTCTTCATTACACAAAGGAAAAACCCCAACCAATTTCTAAAGACTGTTGACATCCAGTGGAAGCGGTAGGAACTGCAAGACAGTCCCTTAGAAATCTGGATTCCCAATGAAAAAACATTAAAAAGAGTGACCTCAAAAAAACAAAATCTGAATGGTTTGTCATCGGGGTTTCGCCTGCCAAATAAGTTATGTTATACTCACAGACATGGTTCAAACAGTTTCAGAGACTTAAGTGTTTTCTATCCAAATCTAATGATAATATGCATATTTTATCTTCTGGCGATGAGTAGCAGGCAGTTGAATTTGGGCATTTCATCCGGACGTGAAGATACTGCCCCCTGTCACCAAGAAGTTAATGAGCCACATTTTTTTTGTCTGAGCTGGGGTGGTTGTCGACTGTCACTGACTCGGATCAGGCCCTTAATTGTTTTATTTCCCCGTCTAACTATGTTGCAGATAAACATGCACCGTACAAAAAGATATGGGTAAAAGACTGATTTAATCCTCGGATTACTACAGGAACGAAATTTATCTTGGGTTAAGACTAGATGGACTGATTATACATCTGATTGGCAGCCTTTCGGGCATTTGAGAAATAGATGTTCATCCCTGATTTAAAAACCAGATCAACATATTCCTTGAATTTTTTATCAGAGAGTGGGGGTAATCCAGCCAACTTCTGGAAAGTGGTCAAATATTTGACATCCTCTGGTCCCATACCACATTTTGTGGTGCTTTTAATAACCATTTTTGCTTCAGCAGGCCACCTGTTTGAAATGATATTCTCTGAAAATTCATCTCATTCCACTAGAGGGAGACCTTTAGTCACCTCAGAACAGATTGTACAGAATGATGCACTAACAGACTCACATTTTATTTTCACTTCAACCACTTGATGTCTAAGTGCTTTGGTACAGATTGATGTTAATTAAATCCATAGGAGCTGATTCACTTGATTCCTTCTAACTGCAGTACAGATTGACCTTAATTAAACCATAGGAGCTGATTCACTTGATTCCTTCTAAATGCAGTATAAAACCATAGGAGCTGATTCACTTGATTCCTTCTAAATGCAGTATAAAACCATAGGAGCTGATTCACTTGATTCCTTCTAACTGCAGTACAGATTGACCTTAATTAAACCATAGGAGCTGATTCACTTGATTCCTTCTAAATGCAGTATAAAACCATAGGAGCTGATTCACTTGATTCCTTCTAAATGCAGTATAAAACCATAGGAGCTGATTCACTTGATTCCTTCTAAATGCAGTATAAAACCATAGGAGCTGATTCACTTGATTCCTTCTAACTGCAGTATAAAACCATAGGAGCTGATTCACTTTCTGCTCCAGTTACTGGAGAACCACTGAGCTATATATACGCCCGTTGCTGACAGGTTTTTACAGTACAGACACTGATCTGAAACAAGCAGCTGAAACACTGCTATGTCCAAGTCTAAAACCGGATTGGTTACGAATAGAGGAAGTGAAAAAAGAAAAGTTATTAGGTATCAGTTGGCCAGAGATTCTAAAACTTTGGAAAAGGCAAGATAACTACCGTCCAAATTCCAAATAAACGAAGTCAGAAGGATCTCCTCCTTTATGTAGGGGAAAGACATATTTGAGGAATATCACCAGATATATAGATATATATATATATATTCTAAAAACAAACTGTAGCTATATATATATATATATATATCTGATACCTAATAACTTTTCCTTTTTCACTTCCTTATTCGTAACCAATCCGGTTTTAGACTTGGACATAGCAGTGTTTCAGCTGCTTGTTTCAGATCAGTGTCTGTACTGTAAAAACCTGTCAGCAACGGGCGTGGCTGAAGTAGTCCAATCCACTCATTTTTGAAGGTGTGTCCACATACTGCTGTGTGTGTGTGTATATATTTAGTGTTGATACATCTCTATCTAGTTTCATATATCTACATCTCTATGGTTTGATTGATCAAAAGAGAAAAATGCAGCTAAACGAAAGACCTGATTGGTCGAAACAGGTTGCCGTATGCGACCTTCTGTAATATAATAGGCTGATCTGCTCCTACCTTTCTTAAACTATTCACCCCAAAAAAATATTTTATCTGCATCACACTGACCACTTTATCAACCTGCCATTCAGGGGACTTTTTCTCCACTGACCTGTTCATCCATTAATTGTATAAATCTAATAAGGTGCTCCTTTTCATCTGTAGGCACAGTACCCTGGGATGGAGCAGCAACCTCACCACCCGTTCTACCAGCACCATCCTCCTCCTCCCCAGACACACCCACCCTATGCTGGGCAACACCCTGTACCACACGACGCTCGCTTCAGAGAACCTGTACCACACGACGCTCGCTTCAGAGAACCTGTACCACACGAAGCCCGCTTCAGAGAGAAGAGACTTGTCCGCTCCTATAGCTCCAGCGTGGTAAACGCTTATTTCTGTCTGCTCTGATGTGATTACTTGTTTTAAAAGAGGACATGGAGGGCAGTGGAAGTTGATTTAAAAACGCAACAGAAAATTACAAATGAAGACTTAAGGATTGAATTAATTACTTTTAGTTTTTTTTATCAATATAAAGAAGAGCTTTTATCAACTTCCACTGAGTGGCTGGATATCCTCGTCCCTTCAGTTTACTCCTCATGCACCTTGTTTAGAGCCAGTGTTCCCTTGTCTTTTGTAGTGAACATTTGTTTTGCCATACGACGAAACTGTGGAAATGTTTCATTGAGTTACAATTTAGTTACAATACAGGTGTTATGAGTTTGCTTCACTGAGCTCGTGCCCAGCCTACCCAACAGAAGGACTGTGCATTACCCATTCACATATCAAATGTTCACTTCAATGTGTTAAACTCCCCCCTCTGGACATTTAACTAGTGACATCTCCCTCTGCAGCATGACTATGATATGCGCGTGGATGACTTCCTGAGACGGACCCAGGCCGTGGTGACCAGTCGCCGCAGCCGTCCACGGGAACGAGACAGGCAAAGGGAGCGAGAAAGGCCCAGAGATGCTCGCCGGGACCGAGATCGTGGACGCGACCGGGAGAGAGACAGGATCAGGGACAAGGAGAAGGAGAGGGGGCACTACAGGAGATAATCAGGGACTAAAATCAAACAGCAAGTCCTCTGCAGTAGTTTATTTTACCGTGTTTCTTTTTTATAAATAAGCTGTGTCTGAAGTGATTGTGTACTCTGTTTTTTATTAACGTTATGTTGTCAAGTCATCCGCTCATGTGTATCATAAATGCAGTGTAACTGAACAAAGGCAATACCAGGAGAAAGTGGTTTGGAGCGTCAAACTATTGCAGATGTTAGTTTGTTTTGTTTCTTCCTTAGACCCAGACAGACAGGAATGACTTTTTAAATGCTTTTCATGCCACTTTGTGTTTTATGTTCATAATTGTACCTGGTTCACATTGCTACTTAAAGGGGTATAATTGAGTTGTACTGAATCTGGTTGTAGTAAGTCCCTTTTTGTTTCCTTGTCTTTTTTTTAGTTTCAAGCCGTTTTTTTTTTTTACCGGTCCAGAAGCAAAAAGCAATATTGTCTGTCTAGATCTTGATTTTCTGAAGTTTAAATCCAGACTCTAATCAGTGCTGTAAGGCGATGAGAGAATGTTTGCTTGGGGGGGGGTACGTTTTGAAGTTTAAATCCAGACTCTAATCAGTGCTGTAAGGCGATGAGAGAATGTTTGCTTGGGGGGGGGGGTGCGTTTTGAAGATCTGTTTTGTACAACCAAAATACTGTGTATTTTACTACTGTCGTCAGTTGATAAGTAAAAGACTGGTCTGGATTGATTCACTTTATAGAAACAGTTTTTTACTCAGAACTGAGTATATTTTTAAGGCATTCAAACCTCCTATGAAACCAGTCCTTAGTTGAAGTATAATAAAACGCATTGCATCACGTTGAACATCGCAATCAATGATTCGTATATATACTGATAGGGGGCGCTGTGTCGTTTGTATATATATATATATACTGATAGGGGGCGCTGTGTCGTTTGTATATATACTGATAGGGGGCGCTGTGTCGTTTGTATATATACTGATAGGGGGCGCTGTGTCGTTCGTATATATACACTGATAGGGGGCGCTGTGTCGTTCGTATATATACTGATAGGGGGCGCTGTGTCGTTCGTGTATATATACTGATAGGGGGCGCTGTGTCGTTCGTATATATACTGATAGGGGGCGCTGTGTCGTTCGTGTATTTATATACTGATAGGGGGCGCTGTGTCGTTCGTATATATACTGATGGGGGTGCTGTGTCGTTCGTATATATACTGATAGGGGGCGCTGTGTCGTTCGCGTATATATACTGATAGGGGGCGCTGTGTCGTTCGTGTATATATACTGATAGGGGGCGCTGTGTCGTTCGTGTATATATACTGATAGGGGGCGCTGTGTCGTTCGTGTATATATACTGATCTATCTATATCTATTTTAATTTATTACAGACACCTGTAAGAGTGTAAAGTGACCCGGTGCAGAAAGCCTAGCGGTTAAGCGCGATGAGCCAATAACCGAAAGGTTGCTGGTTCGAATCCTCGACCGGGCAAGGTGTAAAAAAAAAAAATCTGCCGTTCTGCCTTTTGAACAAGTCAGTTAACCCCCAACAACAACTGCTCCCCGGGTACCGATGTCGTGGATTAAGGCAGCCCCCCCCCACACCTCCCTGATTCAGAGGGGTTGGGTTAAATGCTGAAGACAGTTCAATTCAATGCATTGTTGTGCAACTGACTAGGTATCCCCAACCAACTGACTAGGTATCCCCAACCAACTGACTAGGTATCCCCAACCAACTGACTAGGTATCCCCAACCAACTGACTAGGTATCCCCAACCAACTGACTAGGTATCCCCAACCAACTGACTAGGTATCCCCAACTAACTGACTAGGTATCCCCAACCAACTGACTAGGTATCCCCAACTAACTGACTAGGTATCCCCAACCAACTGACTAGGTATCCCCAACCAACTGACTAGGTATCCCCAACCAACTGACTAGGTATCCCCAACTGACTAGCTATCCCCAACCAACTGACTAGGTATCCCCAACCAACTGACTAGGTATCCCCAACTGACTAGCTATCCCCAACCAACTGACTAGGTATCCCCAACTGACTAGGTATCCCCAACCAACTGACTAGGTATCCCCAACCAACTGACTAGGTATCCCCAACCAACTGACTAGGTATCCCCAACCAACTGACTAGGTATCCCCAACTGACTAGGTATCCCCAACTGACTAGCTATCCCCTTTGTGTGACTGTGAGAGAAGTGTTTGTGGAGCTGCTGGTGGAAACGTCATCCTTTTAAAGCAGCCTTCAGGTACGGGTGTTAATGGTGGGTCGTGTCAGGGTACATGTATAGCGACGTGTCAGAGTAAATGTATAATTTCATTAATTACTGGAATTGATTTGGACAAGTGCATCTGCGGTCTCTCTGCGCTTTGCAGCGGTCTCTCTGCGCTTTGCAGCGGTCTCTCTGCGCTTGGCAGCGGTCTCTCTGCAGCGGTCTCTCTGCGCTTGGCAGCGGTCTCTGCGCTTGGCAGCGGTCTCTGCGCTTGGCAGCGGTCTCTCTGCGCTTGGCAGCGGTCTCTCTGTGCTTGGCAGCGGTCTCTCTGCAGCGGTCTCTGCGCTTTGCAGCGGTCTCTCTGCGCTTGGCAGCGGTCTCTCTGCGCTTTGCAGCGGTCTCTGCGCTTTGCAGCGGTCTCTCTGCGCTTGGCAGCGGTCTCTCTGCGCTTGGCAGCGGTCTCTGCAGCGGTCTCTCTGCGCTTGGCAGCGGTCTCTGCGCTTGGCAGCGGTCTCTCTGCAGCGGTCTCTCTGCGCTTAGCAGTGGTCTCTCTGCGCTTGGCAGCGGTCTCTTTGCAGCGGTCTCTCTGCAGCGGTCTCTCTGCACTTAGCAGCGGTCTCTGCTGTGTGAGAGGGAGATGCCCATGTGGTTCACGGTTCACCGGATCTTTTCTCTGCAGTTGTGTTGATCACTCTGCGACACAGGACGCAGCGCTGTGGTTCAGCAGCACATGATGCCCTGTCAGCCCCTGACTTGTCATTCCCACTCGCCATCACTCACCGCTGTCATGAAATGGACTCACGTTAGCCACATTTCTGACTGAGCTCAATTGATAATGAAACGCAAATACAGGGATGAGTTTCTCTCTTTCATACACACTTTGAGAAATAATGAGGAGCGCCCACAATGTGTTTTGTGCCGGGAAGTGCTTAACCTTTAAAGAGTCTCTCTTAAAATGAACAAATGAATAAAACGCCACGTCCTGACCAAACAGCCACAGCATGCATGATGGTAAACCCAGGGAGCTATGTCAGAACAGGGCAGCATGCTTCAGGGAAACACTGGTTCAGGGAAACACTGGATCAGGGAAACACTGGATCAGGGAAACACTGGATCAGGGAAACACTGGATCAGGGAAACACTGGATCAGGGAAACACTGGTTCAGGGAAACACTGGATCAGGGAAACACTGGTTCAGGGAAACGGTGGTTATCTCTCATCGTATTATATGTGAGTTTCTCTTTCAAACAATCCCCTGGTCTTGTAAATTACACCGCTAATAGCTAACATTAGCCAAAGCAAGCTAGCTAGTTACTGATGGTGCAACCCTAAGTAACGGTACAGATGGAAAAATGACCAGGTCTACTGTACATCTTACTGTAGAAATGACCTGGCCTACTGTACATCTTACTGTAGAAATGACCTGGCCTACTGTACATCTTACTGTAGAAATGACCTGGCCTACTGTACATCTTACTGTAGAAATGACCAGGCCTACTGTACATCTTACTGTAGAAATGACCTGGCCTACTGTACATCTTACTGTAGAAATGACCAGGCCTACTGTACATCTTACTGTAGAAATGACCAGGCCTACTGTACATCTTACTGTAGAAATGACCAGGCCTACTGTACATCTTACTGTAGAAATGACCTGGCCTACTGTACATCTTACTGTAGAAATGACCTGGCCTACTGTACATCTTACTGTAGAAATGACAAGCTACGACCACGTGACTCACTGTCTGGAGGAGCCATCCATTGTGGTGAATGGGACGGTGTACCTAATAAACTGTCCGATGGAACAGTAACTGAATGCCTTGATACCTGTCTGCCTGCTTTATATAACAAGCCACATGACTAGGCTGTCTGTAGGAGTGAAACATGTTTTGTGAACGGGTGGTGTACCTAATAAACTGTATTTAGACCTAATAATACAATCTCACACACACACACAAACACGTGTGACTCAAAATCATTAGTATTGTAACCTTTCTGTGTCAACCCAGTGAACTGTGTGTGTGTCTTTCTAACCTCAATATAGATGTGTGTATCTGGGTATCTCCTGTTGAAAATGGTCCTCTTGTTGAACTCTTGGTTTCCATCCTTCTTGAACCCACCATGTTCTTATGGTGTCGCCAGATCACAGATCAGATCACAGCATACTGACCTGGTGCTACACGACACAGATACAGACAATACAATGGAGATGGACAGAAGGAAATAGAGGTTTGTACTGATTGAACATCAGATGTGATCAAATCAAAGTTCAATGGTCACATGATGTAGGCTAATTGCTGTAGTGAAATGCTAAATGCTGAGGTGAAATGCTAATTGCTGTAGTGAAATGCTAAATGCTGTAGTGAAATGCTAAATGCTGGGCTCTTCTCCTCAGTGCAATATACAAATCAAATGTATTTATAAAGCCCTTCTTACATCAGCTGATATCTCAAACTGCTGTACAGAAACCCAGCCTAAAACCCCCAAACAGCAAGCAATGCAGGTGTAGAAACACAGTGGCTAGGAAAAACTCCCTACAAAGGCCAAAACCTAGGAAGAAACCTAGAGAGGAACCAGGCTCTGAGGGGTGGCCAGTCCTCTTCTGGCTGTGCCGGGTGGAGAGGAACCAGGCTCTGAGGGGTGGCCAGTCCTCTTCTGGCTGTGCCGGGTGGAGAGGAACCAGGCTCTGAGTGGTGGCCAGTCCTCTTCTGGCTGTGCTGGGTGGAGATTATAACAGAACATGGCCAAGATGTTCAAACGTTCATAGATGACCAGCAGGGTCAGATAATAATAATCACAGTGGTTGTCGAGGGTGCAACAGGTCAGCAGGTGCGAGACAGCAGGTGCGGTAGAGAGAGAGAGTCGAAACAAGGTAGCAGGTCCGGTGAACAGGTCAGGGTTCCATAGCCGCTGGCAGAACAGTTGAAACTGGAGCAGCAGCACGGCCAGGTGGACTGGGGACAGCAAGGAGTCATCAGGCCAGGTAGTCCTGAGGCATGGTCCTAGGGCTCAGGTCCTCCGAGAGGGGAGGGAGAGGGAGAGAGAGAATTAGAGAGAGCATACTTAAATTCACACAGGACACCAGATAAGACAGGAGAAGTACTCCAGATATAACAGACTGACCCTAGCCCCCCGACACATAAACTACTGCAGCCTAAATACTGGAGGCTGAGACAGGATGGGTCAGGAGACACTGTGGCCCCATCCGAGGACACCCCCGGACAGGGCCAAACAGGAAGGATATAACCCCACCCACAGCCTAAACAACCATAACAACGTCCCGGCGATGAGTCCAGAGGATGGTGGTCACTAGGAATGGCCTGGGGAAGACCCTAATCTATGATGCGGAGACATGTTGTAAGTTTGTGTGTGTAAACATGTGTGACCTGACCAAAGCTAAAGATGGGTTCCCCTTGAAGTCTTATAGGAATATGTCCAGTTGGAATCAGGTACACTTTACAGAGCATTCAGAAAGTATTCAAACCCCTTCACATTTTCCACATATTGTTACGTTACAGCCTTATTCTAAAATGGCTTAAATTATATTTTCTTCCTCATCGATCTACACACAATACCCCATAACGACAAAGTAAAAACAGTTTTTTTTAAAAACATTTTGCAAATGTAAAAATAAAAAACAGAAAAACCTTTTTATGTTATGTTTTTCAGTTTCAGGTACTGGGAGACTAGTCAGGCTTGAGGGAAAGATGAATGGACCAACGTACAGAGAGATCCTTGATGAAAACCTGCTCCAGAGCGCTCAGGACCTCAGACTGGGGCGAAGGTTCACCTTCCAACAGGGCAACAACCCAAAGTACACAGCCAAGACAATGTAGGAGTGGCTTCGGGACAATTTTCTGAAAGTCTTTGAGTGGCCCAGCCAGAGCACGAACTTGAACCCGATCAAACATCTCTGGAGAGATCTGGAAAAAAAACTGTGCAGCGACGCTCCCCATCCAACCTGAAAGCTTGAGAGGATCTACAGAGAATAAACTCCCCAAATACATTTGTGCCAAGCTTGTAGCGTCATACCCAAGAAGAGTCGGACTGTAATCACTGCCAACGGTGCTTCAACAAAGTACTGAGGAAAGGGTCTGAATACTTATGTAAATGTGATATCATTTATATATATATATTTGCACACCAAAAAAACTGTTTTTGCTTTGTCATTATGGGGTATTGTGATGTCATTATGGGGTATTGTGATGTCATTATGGGGTATTGTGTGTAGATTTATGAGGGGGAAAAACAATATAATCCATTTTAGAATAAGGCTGTAACTTAACTGTGGTCTGAATACATTCCAAATGCACTGTATATGCAAACGTATGTGGATACCCCTTCAAATGAGTGGATTTGGCTTTTTATGAGCACATCTGTTGCTGACAGGTGTATAAAATCGAGCATACAGCCATGCGATCTCCATAGACAAACATTGGCAGTAGAATGGCCTTACTGAATGACTCCTTGCTGTCCCCAGTCCATCTGACTGTGTTGCTGCTCCAGTTTCAACTGTTCTGCCTTATTATTATACGACCATGCTGGTCATTTATGAACATTTGAACATCTTGGCCATGTTCTGTTATAATCTCCACCCGGCACAGCCAGAAGAGGACTGGCCACCCCACATAGCCTGGTTCCTCTCTACCCGGCACAGCCAGAAGAGGACTGGCCACCCCTCATAGCCTGGTTCCTCTCTACCCGGCACAGCCAGAAGAGGACTGGCCACCCCTCATAGCCTGGTTCCTCTCTAGGTTTCTTCCTAGGTTTTGGCCTTTCTAGGGAGTTTTTCCTAGCCACCGTGCTTCTACACCTGCATTGCTTGCTGTTTGGGGTTTTAGGCTGGGTTTCTGTACAGCACTTTGAGATATCAGCTGATGTACGAAGGGCTATATAAATACATTTGATTTGATTTGACTCAGTGACTTTCAACGTGGTACCATCATAGGATGTCACCTTTCCAACAAGTCAGTTGGTGAAATTTCTGCCACATCTTTATGATATATAATGTTCATAAACGCAACTTGACGGCAAGACACAGGTCGGAATGTCTGACTGAAATACGAGAGAAGTCGACTTATCTTTTGCGGTGATTGAATTTGTTTATAATATGCGGGGACATTATTGTTTGGTTGCGGGACAAAGGGCCAAAGTGTGGGACTGTCCCGCACAATCCGGGAAATGTGGTCACCCTAGGTTAGATAGCGGTGCGATTACTTCCCCCCCTCCCTCCCTTTTTTGTGAATAAATGTGCAATATACATTCCAAACTGTGAAAGGCAGCAAGACGCAACAAAGCGTCTAGTCTACCGGAAAGCAACACGAAGAAGAACTTGTGACGATAGTGAAATGGCTGCGCCCATGAAGAATGGGCGACACTTTGGTCAATGGATAGGCATTTTGTTATTTTGGGGGGGTCTCATACCCTCTGCCACGGCGCTTATCGAGGGACTTTATTGTGGCACGGAGATTTGTTACGATGTACTCGGAGTACCGAGAGATGCGGTTAAATCCGACATAGGTCGTGCATACAGACAGTTAGCCAGAAAGTATCACCCCGATAGATTCTCAAGTCTCACAGGCGAGACACGTGAAAGTGCTCATCAACATTTTTTGCTCATTGCAACTGCATATGAAACTCTGAAGGTAAGTGTAGAAACCCCAAAGATGATTCGTACCATAGACCTCCATTTCTCCAGCTCTCTGGCCAAGCTGGGGTTGCCGTCGGTTCTCGCTGACGTCAACTTATGTTGTATATGCCAATGTGGCACTTTTCTCTAACCTCTGAATCAGGCCCGCAGTCAATTTGATCCTTTATAGTGTACCAATACTGTCAATTACTATTTACTCAATAGACGTGAAGAGACTCAACAGTGAAGTGATCAGGATAGTCCCTTTTCACGGAGCTACCGTAGTAGTATCCTGAGAAAGGTAGAGCAGGTATTTATTTATTTATTTCACCTTTATTTAACCAGGTAGGCAAGTTGAGAACAAGTTCTCATTTACAATTGCGACCTGGCCAAGATAAAGCAAAGCAGTTCGACAGATACAACGACATAGAGTTACACATGGAGTAAAACAAACATACAGTCAATAATACAGTATAAACAAGTCTATATACAATGTGAGCAAATGAGGTGAGAAGGGAGGTAAAGGCAAAAAAAGGCCACGATGGCAAAGTAAATACAATATAGCAAGTAAAATACTGGAATTGTAGATTTGCAATGGAAGAATGTGCAAAGTAGAAATAAAAATAATGGGGTGCAAAGGAGCAAAATAAATAAATAAATAAATAAAATACAGTAGGGAAAGAGGTAGTTGTTTGGGCTAAATTATAGGTGGGCTATGTACAGGTGCAGTAATCTGTGAGCTGCTCTGACAGTTGGTGCTTAAAGCTAGTGAGGGAGATAAGTGTTTCCAGTTTGAGATTTTTGTAGTTCGTTCCAGTCATTGGCAGCAGAGAACTGGAAGGAGAGGCGGCCAAAGAAAGAATTGGTTTTGGGGGTGACTAGAGAGGTATACCTGCTGGAGCGTGTGCTACAGGTGGGAGATGCTATGGTGACCAGCGAGCTGAGATAAGGGGGGACTTTACCTAGTAGGGTCTTGTAGATGACATGGACCCAGTGGGTTTGGCGACGAGTATGAAGCGAGGGCCAGCCAACGAGAGCGTACAGGTCGCAATGGTGGGTAGTATATGGGGCTTTGGTGACAAAACGGATTGCACTGTGATAGACTGCATCCAATTTATTGAGTAGGGTATTGGAGGCTATTTTGTAAATGACATCGCCAAAGTCGAGGATTGGTAGGATGGTAAGTTTTACAAGGGTATGTTTGGCAGCATGAGTGAAGGATGCTTTGTTGCGAAATAGGAAGCCAATTCTAGATTTAACTTTGGATTGGAGATGTTTGATATAGGTCTGGAAGGAGAGTTTACAGTCTAACCAGACACCTAAGTATTTGTAGTTGTCCACGTATTCTATGTCAGCGCCGTCCAGAGTAGTGATGTTGGACAGGCGGGTAGGTGCAGGTAGCGATCGGTTGAAGAGCATGCATTTAGTTTTACTTGTATTTAAGAGCAATTGGAGGCCACGGAAGGAGAGTTGAATGGCATTGAAGCTTGCCTGGAGGGTTGTTAACACAGTGTCCAAAGAAGGGCCTGAAGTATACAGAATGGTGTCGTCTGCGTAGAGGTGGATCAGAGACTCACCAGCAGCAAGAGCGACCTCATTGATGTATACAGAGAAGAGAGTCGGTCCAAGAATTGAACCCTGTGGCACCCCCATAGAGACTGCCAGAGGTCCGGACAACCGGTCCTCCGATTTGACACACTGAACTCTATCAGAGAAGTAGTTGGTGAACCAGGCGAGGCAATCATTTGAGAAACCAAGGCTGTCGAGTCTGCCGATGAGGATGTGGTGATTGACAGAGTCGAAAGCCTTGGCCAGATCAATGAATACGGCTGCACAGTAATGTTTCTTATCGATGGCGGTTAAGATATCGTTTAGGACCTTTAGTGTGGCTGAGGTGCACCCATGACCAGCTCTGAAACCAGATTGCATAGCAGAGAAGGTATGGTGAGATTCGAAATGGTCGGTAATCTGTTTGTTGACTTGGCTTTCAAAGACCTTAGAAAGGCAGGGTAGGATAGATATAGGTCTGTAGCAGTTTGGTTCAAGAGTGTCCCCCCCTTTGAAGAGGGGGATGACCGCAGCTGCTTTCCAATCTTTGGGAATCTCAGACGACACGAAAGAGAGGTTGAACAGGCTAGTAATAGGGGTGGCAACAATTTCGGCAGATAATTTTAGAAAGAAAGGGTCCAGATTGTCTAGCCCGGCTGATTTGTAGGGGTCCAGATTTTGCAGCTCTTTCAGAACATCAGCTGAATGGATTTGGGAGAAGGAGAAATGGGGAAGGCTTGGGCGAGTTGCTATGGGGGGTGCAGTGCTGTTGACCGGGGTAGGAGTAGCCAGGTGGAAAGCATGGCCAGCCGTAGAAAAATGCTTATTGAAATTCTCAATTATGGTGGATTTATCAGTGATGACAGTGTTTCCTATCTTCAGTGCAGTGGGCAGCTGGGAGGAGGTGTTCTTATTCTCCATGGACTTTACAGTGTCCCAGAACTTTTTTGAGTTAGTGTTGCAGGAAGCAAATTTCTGCTTGAAAAAGCTAGCCTTAGCTTTTCTAACAGCCTGTGTATAATGGTGCTAGCTTCCCTGAACAGCTGCATATCATGGGGGCTGTTCGATGCTAATGCAGAACACCATAGGATGTTTTTGTGTTGGTTAAGGGCAGTCAGGTCTGGGGAGAACTAAGGGCTATATCTGTTCCTGGTTCTAAATTTCTTAAATGGGGCATGTTTATTTAAGATGGTTAGGAAGGCATTTAAAAAAATATCCAGGCATCCTCTACTGACGGGATGAGATCAATATCCTTCCAGGATACCCCGGCCAGGTCGATTTAGAAAGGCCTGCTCGCTGAAGTGTTTCAGGGAGCATTTGACAGTGATGAGTGGAGGTCGTTTGACCGCTGACCCATTACGGATGCAGGCAATGAGGCAGTATGTCCTTCCTGCTTCTTAAAGTAGGGGTGCTGATCTAGGATCAGGGCCCCCATGGCTATATTCTCTTGTTTGTTGTCATCTAAAAGGCAAAAACTGATCCTAAGTAAGCACTCCTACTCATAGATGCTTCATATATACATAAAGCTGGAAATCATTCTGATAAGGGGCAGATAGCCTAGTGGTTAGCGCGTTGGGCCAGTAACCGAAAGGTTGCTGGATCAAATCCCCGAACTGACAAGGTAAAAAATCTGTCATTCTGAACAAGGCAGTTAACCCACTGTTCCTAGGCTGTCATTAAAAATAAGAATTTGTTCTTAACTTACTTGCCTAGTTAAATAAAGTTAATATATATATTTTTAAATAATCTTCTTGTATTCTTGTTACTAGGCCTATTGTCTAGTGGTCGTAATAAAGGAAGGTGAAAATAAGAGCCATTTCCTCCTGTGTATTAGGATGAAGACTCCCGTAGAGACTACGACTACATGCTGGACCACCCTGAAGAGTACTACAGCCACTACTACACCTACTACAGGAGACGACTGGCACCTAAAGTGGACGTACGGATTGTCATTCTGGTCACCGTGGTTGCTATATCCATCTTTCAGGTACAGTCGTATCTTCACATACTCTCAAAAGTCTTTTGGCTTAAATGCAATTATATATTTCAATGGAAATTGTTTCCACACTAAAACCAAATAGTCCCCATGTGGCAACCTATTTCATGTTCATAGGGCTCTGGTCAAAAGAAGTGCACTGAATAGGGAATAGGTTGCCATTTGGGAAACATTCTAACACTTTTCTTCCTTCAGTACTACAGTTGGTGGGCCGGCTACACTGAAGCCATCAACTACCTATCAACGGTCCCCAAGTTTCGTATCCAGGCGACAGAGATAGCCAAGCAGCTGGGTCTCCTGAACAAGACAAAAGAGAAGGGCAAGAACCGACGGTCCAAAGAGGAGATCCGGGAACAGGAAGAAGAGATCATCCGTGACATCATCAAGAACAAGATCGACATTAAGGGAGGATACCAGAAGCCTAAAATCTTGGACATCCTGCTCTGTCAGATTGTCCTGTTCCCTTACTGCCTGTGTGCCTATGTGGTCTGGTACTGTAAGTGGATCTACAGGTTCACCATCTGCAGAGAGGAGTACGGAGACGAGGAGAAGCTCTACATCATCAGGAGGAACATGAAGATGTCTCAGTCTCAGTTCGACAGTCTGGAGGCGGAGCAGAGAGACACCTTACTGGAGAGGCAGCTCTGGATCAAAGACAACTATGAGGTCTGTAGTAATGTAGGAGTAGTAGTAGTAGTGGGGGGGGTGGAAGAAGTTGTTGTAGTATTATAGTAGTAGTGGTGGGGGGGGCGGAAGAAGTTGTAGTATTATAGTATCTAGTATTATAGTAGTGGTGGTGGGGGGACGGCAGAAGTTGTTGTAGTATTATAGTATCTAGTATTATAGTATGTAGTATTATAGTAGTAGTGGTGGGGGGGGGTGGCAGAAGTTGTAGTATTATAGTATCTAGTATTATAGTATCTAGTATTATAGTAGTGGTGGTGGGGGACGGCAGAAGTTGTTGTAGTATTATAGTATCTAGTATTATAGTATCTAGTATTATAGTAGTAGTGGTGGGGGGACGGCAGTAGTTGTTGTAGTATTATAGTATCTAGTATTATAGTAGTAGTGGTGGGACGGGACGGCAGAAGTTGTTGTAGTATTATAGTATCTAGTGTTATAGTATCTAGTATTATAGTAGTAGTGGTGGGGGGACGGCAGTAGTTGTTGTAGTATTATAGTATCTAGTATTATAGTAGTAGTGGTGGGGGGGGACAGGAGTTGTTGTAGTATTATAGTAGTGGTGGGTGGACGGCAGTAGTTGTTGTAGTATTATAGTATCTAGTATTATAGTAGTAGTGGTGGGGGGACAGGAGTTGTTGTAGTATTATAGTATCTAGTATTAAAGTAGTAGTGGTGGGGGGGGTGACAGAAGTTGTTGTATTATAGTAGTAGTAGTAGTAGTAGTAGTAGTAGTATCACTGGTATAGTAGTATAGAGCTAGTAGTAACGCTGTCACAGTATTAGTAGCAGTAATATTATGTAGTAGTTGTATAGTTATAGTTGTAGTAGCTAGTAACAGTAGTAGTATAGTTGTATTAGGATATTTGTAGAAGTATAGTTGTAGTAGCAGTACTGTAGTAGTATAGTTGTAGTAGTTGTAGCAGTATATTTGTAGTAGCAGTAGTGTAGTAGTATGATATGTAGTAGTATAGTTGTAGCAGTATAGTTGCAGTGGTGTAGTAGTATGATTTGTAGTAGTATAGTTGTTGTAGTTGCAGCAGTGTAGTTGCAGTAGTGTAGTTGTAGTAGCAGTAGTGTAGTTGTAGTTGTAGCAGTGTAGTTGTAGTAGCAGTAGTGTAGTTGTAGCAATATAGTTGTAGTAGCAGCAGTGTAGTTGTAGCAGTGTAGTTGTAGCAATATAGTTGTAGTAGCAGCAGTGTAGTTGTAGCAATATAGTTGTAGTAGCAGCAGTGTAGTTGTAGCAGTGTAGTTGTAGCAATATAGTTGTAGTAGCAGCAGTGTAGTTGTAGCAATATAGTTGTAGTAGCAGCAGTGTAGTTGTAGCAATATAGTTGTAGTAGCAGCAGTGTAGTTGTAGCAGTGTAGTTGTAGCAATATAGTTGTAGTAGCAGCAGTGTAGTTGTAGCAATATAGTTGTAGTAGCAGCAGTGTAGTTGTAGCAGTTGTAGCAATATAGTTGTAGTAGCAGCAGTGTAGTTGTAGCAGTTGTAGCAATATAGTTGTAGTAGCAGCAGTGTAGTTGTAGCAGTTGTAGCAATATAGTTGTAGTAGCAGCAGTGTAGTTGTAGCAGTTGTAGCAATATAGTTGTAGTAGTAGCAGCAGTGTAGTTGTAGCAGTTGTAGCAATATAGTTGTAGTAGCAGCAGTGTAGTTGTAGCAGTTGTAGCAATATAGTTGTAGTAGCAGCAGTGTAGTTGTAGCAGTTGTAGCAATATAGTTGTAGTAGCAGCAGTGTAGTTGTAGCAGTTGTAGCAATATAGTTGTAGTAGCAGCAGTGTAGTTGTAGCAGTTGTAGCAATATAGTTGTAGTAGCAGCAATATAGTTGTAGTAGCAGCAGTGTAGTTGTAGCAGTTGTAGCAATATAGTTGTAGTAGCAGCAGTGTAGTTGTAGCAGTTGTAGCAATATAGTTGTAGTAGCAGCAGCAGTGTAGTTGTAGCAGTTGTAGCAATATAGTTGTAGTAGTAGCAGCAGTGTAGTTGTAGCAGTTGTAGCAATATAGTTGTAGTAGCAGCAGTGTAGTTGTAGCAATATAGTTGTAGTAGTAACAGTGTGAAGCTTTGCACCATGTATTACAATGTGATCACAACATATAGGTGTTTTGCCAACTCCATGTTTGGCAAAGGGGGGCAGAAACAGACTGACACTAATGGGAAATGGTTACAGATTTAAAACCCCAAATGATTTCTGAATGTGTTTCTACAGTTCTATTGTTTTCTGTTGTTGTACAGGTGTACAAGGAAGAACAGGAGGAAGAGATGAAGACGAAGATGGCCCTGGACCCCAGGTGGAAGAGGTACCGACGGTGGATGAAGAATGAAGGACCTGGACGACTCACTTTTATTGACGATTGACAACATGCCTATCAATAATCACACCTGACTTGTGCCTGTTATACAGTCACACTGTGTTTGTATACCTGTGTATTTGTGAATAAATCTACTGATGATGTTTATACAGATGATTAACAATAATTCCTGTTTGTACGGAATGGTAACATTATTTTCAAGAGATATTCTATCGGGACAGAGATCTTTTATATAATGATGAGATGCTCATGTCTCCGCCCTAACGACAGGAGTCGTTGTCCCGACAGGCAATAATCTTTGGTCTGCTTAAGCCCATAGAAATGCATTGGGCTTATTTTGGACAGAGTTTGGCGAGGGATAACCCTCCTCTTTGATAGAAGACACAAGTGGAGTCTATATCATAGGTTCTCGTCTTCAAACCGCTGCTTGAAGTGTTGCCCCATCATATTTCCTCACACTGTTGCTCTCTGTTATTGTGCATGAGCATTTAGTTGGATAGAGGGCACACTTAACAACGGTAAAAGATGAGCTCTAGTATATCTCTATGTTCATATATCCTCTATACTCATTTATTAATGAGTAGTACTTCAAATTATCATTTTTTTTCATGGATTGGGGACATTTTAAGATGAACGGTATTTGTATAGCTTTTAAGGTATATTGAATCTTTTTGCAGTGTACTCACTACTGGTGCTGCCTTTCATCAAATGGTCTTTCAGCGTTCTGCCTGTATCAGAAACCTGCCTGAAGGAGCTGCTCTTATTACGAAGCCTACTGTATTTGGAACACAACCCAGGGTTTACAGTCCGTTGTAGCTGCTCGTCTGTCATCCCATCAGATCCAAATTAGCTCTACTTCTGGTCTTCGTTGGTCCGTGAACCATTGGGGGCTCCCGAGTGGCGCAGCGGTCTAAGGCATCGCAGTGCTAGACGGCGTCACTACAGACCCTGGTTCAATCCTGGGCTGTATCACAACCGGCCGTGATCGGAAGTCCCATAGGGCGGCACACTATTGACCCAGTGTCGTCCTGGTTAGGGTTTGGCCGGTGTAAGCCTTAATTGTAAATAAGAATTTTGTTATTGACTGACTTGCCTAGTTCAATAAAGGAACAGTCGTCATCTGGGTCAAACCTCCCCGTAATCTGAATGACACTGTTTTACCTGGGAAGACTGTTTTGAATCACAGTTGAAATTACCGGTACACACAATTATACAAAGTATTCATAACCCCTCCTAAAATATTAAAAATGATATATTTTAACTGTGGATGTCTTTGTCATACACAGTTGAAGTCCGAAGTTTACATACACCTTAGCCAAATACATTTCAACTCTGTTTTT